>NW_013952951.1:184076-190802 GCF_001266775.1 Austrofundulus limnaeus
TGGTGAAAATTTCATGTCATTAGCACCTCTAGTAATATATTTACTGAGAAAAATGGTGACGTGTTCAATACTTATTTTACCCGCTGTATCTGTTAATGTGAATGACTCTCAGTTAGCATATCAAATGTTAGCTCAAGGTCTTTAACCGTAACAGAGTTAGAGCCAGTTTTCTAGCAGCCATCTAAAATTGCATTTTGAAAAGCTGTAGATGTAGATCCGATAATTACTTTCTAAAAGTTTAGGACCAAATACGGGCCTGGCATAGTTATTGTAACATTTGGGTCATTTTCTGTGTTTGAAAGCATTTCTAAAAATAGTTCTGAGTTTATGAGGAAAAAGATTATTATGGAAAGACAGCATTCCTGTGATAGGTCATGAGAAGCAAGAGCTTTTTACTTAGTCAGAAATTTGCATAAAAATGAAAACATTTTCCTCTAAACATGTACAAATATGCAGTTTGTTTCAGATCCACAGCTGTCTTAAGGTCACTCACAGGTGGACAGTGTCAGCAAAAGCTGGACGGTTTCTGAAGAACTGATGAAGAGTTGAGGTCCAGTTTCACAGACTGACCTTTGATGGTCTTAAATCCTTCAAGCCAAAAAAAGTATTTCTTGCAGTTAAAGTTTTCTTCTCAGGTTAACTTTTTCTTGTTGATGCTTTTAAAATGAGTTCTGAGTTTTAATGTTGTTTTCTAAGATACGAGAGACATACAACAAGACTCGAGTAACTGAGTGAAACCACTTCCCCCTGGTTAAAAAAGGTTTTCGTGTTTATGTCACTAGATTGTCTGCTTCTCTTTCTCAAGGTTTAACCTAAAATA
Source organism: Austrofundulus limnaeus (assembly GCF_001266775.1). Taxonomy (NCBI): domain Eukaryota; kingdom Metazoa; phylum Chordata; class Actinopteri; order Cyprinodontiformes; family Rivulidae; genus Austrofundulus; species Austrofundulus limnaeus. The sequence continues at coordinate 184,897 of NW_013952951.1, forward strand.
ACTGTAAATGTGTTGCTGCCCAACAGCTTTAAAAATACAGTCAGTCTGTCTCTTGAGGTACGCTTTGTCTAAAAAACAAAGAGGAAAAAAAACAGGTTGAAGCACTTTTTAACACTTCAATAATTAGAATGATATCTACATGAACTGTTCAGATCATATGACAACATTGTATGACAACAATGAAATAAAAAAATCAATTTTTTACTTAAATTTGACGAATATTAAATTCAAATTCAATTAAAAATACTTTACTGATCCCAAAGGGAAATGTAGGGAATTCGTACACCGAATTTCTACACCTTCTCAAATGAATGAGGAAACACGAGTTCTTTTCATGAAAGATAACACCTCTCCAGAATGAAAGTGAGAAAACACAATAATTTGTAGTTCCAGTGAGTTCAAATTTCTAAGTAAATGATTTATTTACAAAACAAATGAACTAACTTTATATACAAATTAAGGTTAATGATCAGAATTTTCTGAGTCAAACATTTACATTAATTGCTTTGCGTCCAAAACAACTTCTGAAAGTTTAACACTCAGGATGAACAAAACGGTAACAGTCTTTGACGTCATTAAAATTTAGTTTACAGGCATTTTAGTTTTGGCAAGTTTAGATTAAGAAAAGGAGGAAAAAGGAATTAGTAAATATTTAGTTTAGAATTTTTTTATCTTATCAAAGGTAGGACCAGACCAGCTCCAGAGTTTGCGTCTCCCACTTAGCTGAATTTCCTCTGCTAACAAAAACACAGCGTTCTACCTGTTGGTGATTCAACCGCCAGGTCAGCCGCTCAGGAGGACTCACGCCCAGTGCAACCCCTCAGGGTTTTTGTTTTCACAGCATCTCAGAAAATTTGCCATTTAGTCAAGAGACCAAAGTCCAGTTTGCTGTTAGAGTCCTCTTCTTTCAGGATAAAATCAAAAGTGACTTGAGGCTGGCGTACCTCAAGCCGAGAAAAGAGACTTTCTCCTTTAGTTCTTGAGAAATGCCTCTTGTCATGCCGGCCTCCCAAAGGAAGGTCCGCTGAAGACAACAATGGCTGTTTCCTGGTCTTCTTCTCTCATTCAGACTACCGAGCCAAAATTCGTGTTAGTACTCTAAAAACAAAGACAGCTAATTTGACCTTGAGTTATTGAAGGCAGAAACAGAATGTTGAGTCTAAAGGGCTCGACACACAGGAGGCGATGTCGCTCGCTCTCCATTCATTTCCTATGGAAGTTGTGCGGTGAGGCAACAGTCGCTTGCCCTCCTCCAGCTAAGCGACCGGCGAAAATAGTGCATGTGAAATTTCGCGCTCGTACACGTAGACGTGCACACGCGAGCATGCGACGCGACATATGAAAATTGAAAAATGTTCAACTTTTGTCGCTGTCACTTAGCATACAACCAATCAGCGAGAGTTTCATTGACTGACCAATGAGAGGAGAGTATGCTACACACTGCAGTTAGCTAACACTTTCACCAGGTGATTACTAAAAAGCTTTGTGGGAATTTATTGGCACCAGGGTGAAGTTTATGGTGAGTTTTTCCTCCATAAAACTGTATCTTGATATGTGTTTGTTTTTCAATATCATTAGCATCGCAAGATTTGTTTAGTTTACACGTCCGTAATGCACACCCGCCTTCAGAGTCAAGAACCAATCAAATTTTGTGAAGACAAGCGACCTGAGAGCGTGATTCACAACGCTGCGATCGCTATCATGTCCCGTGTGTCGGGTTTCACCCTGGCTGCGATGACAGCCGTTAATCGCTGTAGTTTGTCGCGTCACACGGGACGCGATAGCGATCACAGCATTACGAATCGCGCTCTCAGGTCGCTTGTCTTCATGAAATTTGATTGGTTCTTGACTCTGAAGGCGGGTGTGCATTACGGACGTGTAAACTAAACAAATCTTGCGATGCTAATGGTATTGAAAAACAAAAACACATCAAGATACAGTTTTATGAGGAAAAACTCACCATAAACTTCACCCTGGTGCCAATAAATTCCCACAAAGCTTTTTAGTAATCACTTGGTGAAAGTGTTAGCTAACTGCAGTGTGTAGCGTACTCTCCTCTCATTGGTCAGTCAATGAACCCCACGCTGATTGGTTGTACGCTAAGCGACAGCGACAAAAGTTGAACATTTTTCAACTTTCATATGTCGCGTCGCAAGCTCGCGTGTGCACGTCTACGTGTACGAGCGCGAAATTTCACATGCACTATTTTCGCCGGTCGCTTAGCTGGAGGAGGGCAAGCGATTGTCGCCTCACCGCACAGGCTCCATAGGAAATGAATGGAGAGCGAGCGACGTCGCCTCCCGTGTGTCGAGCCCTTAATATGTTCCTCACCAGAGAAAAACATTTTTGCACCTGGTTCTGAAACAACAAGGTAACTTTGAACAGACTTTTAAATGGATTAAAGTTCAATGAATGCTTAAGAATCATTTCATCTGGATCTAAGAAACATTTTTTATGATTAAACACAAATATTTCTGTAAGCAAATTTCAAAATATAACTCAGTGAAGTTATAAACACAACAATCAAATTTAGTTCGATGGAATAATAAAAAAGAAAAACTCTTAATCACTCTACTGTAAGACCACAGTTGATTAAACAAGCATTTGTGTAAAACAGGTAAAGGGACAGTTCAACCATTTTCTCATGGTGTGTGTTTTTTTCTTTTTTCTGAAAATAATACAAAAGATTAATTCATTAGACAACTTTGATATATAAAATGATTATAACTTGTAGTTAAAAAGAGAATATAAATCAAAAACTTGAAGAACATTATTATTTTGTTAATTAAAGAAAATAAAATAAATCTTAAGAAAGGATTTTTTTCTTTTTAAAAACCAGAGTCAAAGACAAGTGGAAATGTTTATTTCCCCTTTGGGCAACCCCTACAGAAATTAGATAATTATGTCCAAATTATGTCTGTATATTCATGATTAACTGGTAAAGCATAATAAAACTTATTGAAACAAAATATATTATGTCAAGAATAATCTTTAAAATAACTTTTAAATTAAATAGTTCAATTCAAGAGGTCTTACCAGAAGAGGGTCCACTTCACGCTACAATGTCATCATGGGCACATATAAAAAAATTGCACCATTGCATATCAGTGATCAATAACTGGACCTGGACTTGCTAAATATATATTATATATATTATAACAATGGCTTTCCTTCAGTTCGTGTAGGTCTTGTATCACTTGGAGGAATTTGCACATTTGGGCATTTCATTTCAACAAACCAAAATGATGGACTTTCAAGCGGGTCATACGTATATAGTACAAGCCCATCAGGCAATAAACCCAGCAAAGGTGCATCTGGATGTATCACTAGCCCACACTTGGTCAAGTTCAGGTTTTTCAGAACTGCGTAGTCCTTTAAAGCCCCATTTCCATTTCCAGTCCCCTCTTCATGTGTGCTGTTTGTCTTGTCCCTCAGATTACCCTTTTTTTCTTTCCAGGCTCCAGACCCTGGACCTCTAACGTGGCTCAACTATCTGAAATGTGAGGCAGTCACTCTTTCTCTCCTAAGTGAATGCCAGTCAGGCGTAGCACTTCAGCATCTTGTTGTCTCCTCAAGGAGGTGTGACTGTGACAAGGTCACAGAAAGTGAGCTCAGGTGTTGCTGTCTTTGGTGTGTTGGCACAATGCAATATTCATTGGGTTTAGATGGTAACCTTCTGATGGTGGTCTGATGGTGGCGCCGGTGCCTGGCAGCCCACCTATGTCAGTGTGCCCCAGGGCAGCTGCGGCTACAATGTAGTTTGCCATCATCAGTGTGTGAATGGGTGAATGTCTAACTGTAAAGCGCTTTGGGGTCTGGAGGGACTTGATAAAGCGCTCTATAAGTTCAGTCCATTTACCATTCTAGTGGCACACTCAGGAACGTGGGTGCATCCTCATGAATGACAACTGTCAGATGGAGGTGGTGGCTGTTGATAGGACACTGCCAGCTTGAACTGAGACGAGGCTTTCCCCACTTACATCACAGAGCTGCTTACATCCCAAACATCTACCCTGACTCAGTCTGGCCAGCAGCATTGTCGGTCCTGCCCAGGACAAGGCTTAGAACAATGGGCAATGGAGCCTTTGCAGCTGCAGCTCCTCTCACGCTGCAAGGAATACCTCTACATCATTAGCTGCATTTCCAATGACCATGAAAATGCGCAAATTAGAATTTCGAAAATAAATTTGCTCAATGGAAACACGTCAATTTTGAAAAAAAATATGTTTTTCGACAAAATGTTTTTGCGCTAGGATGAGGTGGTTTTTCGGCCATATCGAAATTAGTGTTTTTCGCAAAACTGCAATAGAAACACTTTTTTCGCATCACAGGAGTCACGTGATCAACAACTGGCTGTTTCTACTGGTGAAAAAGATGATGATAAAGAAGATAATAGGAAGTTGAAATAGTAGTAATATCACAGAAGTAGTATAAAATAGTAAACTCACCGACTACAATTTCCCAAAAACACAGCATACGTAGCCGCTCCCAAGTAGGGACTTGTCTCTGGAAAGCCTCGATAAAAGACGCCGACGTCTCCTCTGATGATGAGCGCTAGTGTCATGGTAGCAACACGCTATGTGTTCACATCCATTGCCGCCATGTTTGTAATGACTTATCGCGAGAACAAACGTATTCACACATGACTTTAGTAGTATTTCTTACTTAATAGAAACACCACAGTTGCGAAACTGTGTTTTTCGACATAGAATATCGACAAAGTTTTACGCACGTTTGTAATGGAAACACAGCTAGTGGCTGCAACGGGCATAAAAGAAGAGAAACTCTGTCCCTGTCCTCCCTTGACCTCAACCCTTGATGAGAATGTTTGGAGAAGATCTGTGAGGCTGGGTGGCAGTATGCACCTGACAGTGACTACTGGGCACACCAGTGACCCCAGCAAAAGCAAAGCAGTTAAAACATAAGGGATGGATGATTTGTAGTATGAAACATGACATGGAAAAACCCATCCAGGGTTCACTGTGGACATTGTGGAGAAATATAAATACCTAGGAGTGTTCATTGACCATAAACCAGACTGGGCTAAGAACACTGACACCCTCTACCAGAACGGCCAGAGCTGCTTCAATTTATTTGAGGAGGTTGAGGATATCTAACATCTGCCAGACTATGCTGAAGATGTTTTATGAGACTGTGGTGGTCAGCGCCCTTCTGTTTTTTGCTGCTTGTTGGGGCAGCAGACTGAGGGTAGTGGATCAACAGAGTTAACAAACTTATCTGCAAGGCCAGTGTCCTTGTGGGGGCGGAGCTTGACTTGACGACTGTGGTGTCAGACAGGAGGATGATATCCAAGCTGGCATCCTGGACAATGTCCCCCATCCTCTCCATGTCCTGCTGGTCAATCACAGGAGCATGTTCAGTGCAAGATTGAGACCACCAAAATGCACCACAGAGTGGCACAGGAAGTCCTTTCTGCTCATGCACTCCAAAAAATCAAAATGTTTGTGTTGGATTTACTTAAATAAATTATGTCAACACGTTCTACTCAACTGAATTTGGGAAGAACCTGTTGACACAATTTATTTTAGTAAATCCAATGCAACATTCTGATTTTTTTGTCCAAAAGATTAACGTGCTTTGGTCTGAAATGTGCATAAACACAAGAACAAAAACAAAAGACCTGGTGAAGATGCTGGCTGAATGGTAAATGGTAAATGGTACTGAACTTATAGAGCGCTTTTCAAGTCCCTCCGGACCCCCAAAGCGCTTTACACTAACAGACATTCACCCATTCACACTCACATTCACACACTGAATGTCTGAAGACGGGTCTTCAGACATTCACACGGCCCCTGAACGCATCACGGCAGCACGGCCAGTAGAGAAGACGGGTCTTCAGACATTCCCACGGCCCCTGAACGCATCACGGCAGCACGGCCAGTAGA
>NW_013952951.1:190957-192014 GCF_001266775.1 Austrofundulus limnaeus
AAGGACACAACGACTGAGACGGCTGGACGGGGGATCGAACCAGTAACCTTCTGGTTCCAGGACGACTCCCCTAACCACTCCGCCACAGCCGCCCGTTTGAAGTTGGTAAGAGTGTCCTTATCCACAGAGAACCAAGATCTGAAAGGCCACTCTGCCAGGAAGAAGCCATAACTTCAAAAGAAACATAAAAAACAGATTAATGTTTGCAAATGAAGGGACCAAGATCTTAATGTTTGGACACATGTCCTGTGGTCTGACGAAACTAAAACTGAACTATTTGGTCATAATGACCATCCTAACATTTGAAGGAAAAAGGAGGAAGCTTGCAAGCCTGAGAACACCATCCTGACTGTGAAACACGGAGGTGGTAGCATTATGCTGTGGGCTTGTTTTCATGCAGGAGGGACTGGTGCACTTCACAAAATGCATGGCATCATGAGGAAAGAACATTATGTGGAAATACTGAAGCAAAATCTCAACACATCAGCCACAAAGATAAAACTTGGATCAAACACGTCTTCCAAAGAGACAATGACCTGAAGCACACTGCCAAACTGGTTACGATGTTTTTAAGTGGTCATCACAAAGCCCTGATCTCAAGCCTATCGAAAATATATGGGTAAAGCTGAAAAAGCATGTGTGAGCAAACATGGCTCACATTTACCAGTTCTGTCAGGAGGAATGGGCCAAAATCCCTATTGTTCAAACCTTGTGGAAGGATATCCAAAATGTTTTACTCAAATTGTACAGTTTAATGGGACCAAATACTATTCTGTCTCTAATTAACGCAGATGTTATCAAAAAAGAAGCTTCCAAAGACATGACATCAAATGTTCCAAATTGTTTAAAGGCACAATAATTTAAGTATATCTAAACTTTGAACTTTCAAGAAAGTAATAAAAAATTCTCTCCATGTTTATTTATTTATTTTTTGTTGTTGTTTTTATTTTGTTTTTGGTTTTCTTTTCTCATAAATGGAAATAGGTTTTTTTAAAGTTAAAGTTTGTTTGAAGATGTTTGAAGATGTTTGAAGATGTTTCTTACTACTATACTATAC
>NW_013952951.1:194289-195493 GCF_001266775.1 Austrofundulus limnaeus
TATATATATTAAATCCAGTGAAAAAGATCAAATAATTAGAGTCATTAGATCACTGGCTGTTATTTATTTTTTTAAAGAGGGACTTTTTCTGCCTTTTTCTTCTGAGAAACATCTTCTGTCAGCAGAAGCCTTTTCAGCTCCTGTCATATGCTTCAACAGGGAGAGACAGAGAACAAGGAAAGCATAGAGAAAGGAGGCCGTTGTGCAAAAGAGTGTGTGCAGAAATGGTACTTGTGACGGCAGAAGATTGAAGTCCTGTTAAGTGCTCTGCTTGAAAGCATGTCTGGCCTCATTAGCTGTCAGTTGTAACAATACTGAACTGGCACTGAAGACAGGTTGGAGTCTAGTGGTCATAAATCACTCCTCGACAGCTGCCTGACAAGCTGGGAACCAGTGCACAGGCGTAGGCGCCCCCTCAGCCTCGAAGCTGCACAGGCACACAGTCATCTAAGAAATCATCACCCTTGTCCTGAAATTACATAGAGTCTGCAAAAAGTGGCGTGCTCTGTTTTGTTCGAGGGAAATGGCTCTCATTTTACAATTCTATGTGTAGATGTACTCGTCTGCAGTGCCTGTCCAACCTCGGCTGTGTCCATTAGCGAAACAAGAAGTGGTTGCAGTGATTTCTGTGGGGCAGCAGTGGGGAGGGGGGTTAAGAGCAAGGCCTGCAGGTCATTAATCACGGCCCCCTGACATGCAGAGCAGGAGGCCAAGGCTCCCCTATGCATACAGCTGCAGGCCACACTCAGCGCTCAGGCGATGTGCTGACCCCCACACGCCCCCGTTCCTTCCACCCATGGCCCTCATATGTCCGACTCCCTCTCTGTTTGTGTCATTCATTCCTGCTGTCAGACACCAACCACAACACCCCTCACACCGTTTTCTCCAACCACAGAGTCAGCTCACAGGTTCGTATCAAACGCAGATTAGAGCAGGCTGACGTCCTGAACAATAACAGCTTTTCTGGAAAAGTGTAAAGCAGTCAGGTTCTTACTTGGGTGTTTTTTAAAGGAATAGTCAAATCATACTGTAAATCAGTATGATTTGACAACATGCAATTTGCAACATGCGATTTCAAATCATGCTGTAAAGCGGGCGCTGTACCAGTCTGTCGTGGTGAAGAGAGAGCTGAGTCAGAAAGCGAAGCTCTCGATTTACCGGTCGATCTACGTTCCTACCCTCATCTATGGTCATGAGCTTTGGG
>NW_013952951.1:195928-198256 GCF_001266775.1 Austrofundulus limnaeus
GCTGGGGAGAGGGAGGTCTGGGCCTCCCTTCTGAAGCTGCTGCCCCCACGACCAGACCCCGGATAGGCGGAAGAAAATGGATGGATGGATGGATGGAGTCAAATCATCTTCATGTTGATGTTCCATCACACTGTTATCATAGAACTTTATCAGTCTTGACAATAGTCAAAGAGCACAGACAATGGAAAAAAGGGTAAATGTTTTATACAGGCTAGGCTAATGGGTAGCCAAATGAAGACCAGCTTTAAAAAATTATTTTTCAACTATAAAAGCAGCTAATTCTCAACGACAACATACAGGTGTGAAAGAATGCAACACGTTTGCATGATATGTTTGTTCTGATTAACTAATAAGCTCCATTCTGCAGAATGTATTATACCACCTGATCAGCAAGTCTAGTCCTGGCAGAGTGATACCTCAAGGTCATTGGTACAATAAAACACTGTCTATGCTCAACAAATCTAAATAATAGCATGGATAATGTTTGGTTAAGAGAACAGAACAGACACAAAATGACCAAACTGTGTCATGTTAAAGTGTAGATATTTATTAGTAGCTAATATAGAACTCTTTCACATTAGTATAAGAGCTGTTTAAAAGTTGACCAAAAAATGGGATTAAAATGGCCTTTTAAATGGGATGAACCTGTTTTCTTTTTTATTCTAAGAAAAGTCAGCAGTGTGAGCTCTTACACTACTCAAAACTTCATGTTTTGTTCAGCTTTCCAGTGTCACTTGTCTGTTTTATTTATTTTTTGTGTGTATTTTAACCTGCTTGATTTAATCGTTTCATGAAGTTTGGTGCAATGTCTTGCAAATCAGTTTTGAATAAGCAGTGATTGCAGTTTGTTCATCATATCTCAGAGAAGTTGGTTGGATTGGTACTGTATAGTGTAACCAGTAGGATTTTATGTTAGCCCACACACCAAATAACCAGCTAGTCAAACCTGGATGGAAATTGTTTCAACTCTTTCTCCAGTCTCTGTGCTCTGATTTCACAGCTGATAAAGTTCTAACTATTCATAACTATTAGACAGACTAGCGCTTCAAAAATTAACAGACTATTTGTAACTCCAAGCTCTTATTGTAGCTTCCAGTCAATATCAAGAAGGCCAGTTCTGGTGGTTAAATGATTTATTGAAGCCATCCGTGGCATCAACCAACGTAAGAGCTAGACAAAACAAATAATAATACTTAAAAACATTTTCGCCATCCATGGCAGTGTTTCCCCTACATACAGGCGAGGCGGCCCCCTGCCAACGAGACGGCCCGCCCCTCTAAGAATTTCACAGCACGTAGTCGTTTTTATTTAAATAAGTCCAGATCAAGTCAAGAGCTATTTTTTGTGTCCCTCCATATCCACCTCTCGCCAAACTTGGGGAAAAAAGATGGCGCAGAGCGAGGCTGAGCGCTGTGTGTGGTCCTCACAAAGATAGGAAGACATGTGTGTGATTAAAAGCAGAGCTGCGCGTCTAATCACATTGAACCAATGCGACAGCTTTGCAAGCTACTTTTTCTTTCTTTAAAAGAAAATGCAACAGGTGAAGCCACAGCGTGGTTACCTTATCAATAATTTAGAAACACCAACACAGACCCCGCGTGCGACCAGGTACCCACGAGTCCGTTCATGTTCTGCAAATAGCGCTGATCAGCAGCGCAGCTGTAATGTTCCTCAACTTTGAAAAAAGTAACCAGAGTAGTTTGTAAACTCAAATCCAAAGAGAATCAGCTGCTGTACAGGTCCTGTGGACTCAAACATGGAGCTCCTCTCCTCTCCTTTGTCTCACACTGCAGGTCAGACAGTCCCGTTGAGGAGCATTAAACCTTAAGGGCCCAGATAATAATCGACCTTTAAAATGTGGTAAATAAATTATTTTCATTGACTGACAGGAAGTTTTTTTGATAGTTGCATAATTGCATTTTCTAAATGTTATCCTTTATATCTACAAGAGAGTTCTAATTCTTAGGACAAGATTTGAGGTTTTTACTGATAATATTTCATTCAAAACATGTTACAGAAGTCATAAGAAGCAGGTTTATTTTAAACAAACATTACAAACGTGTTCATTCCTACAAAACTGTCAAATATATTAACAAACAACACTAAACTGATACAGATTAACATAAAATAAATCATGTTTTATAATTAAATGTCTGTTTCCTGCTATAAAAAAAAAATCCTCCTCCTGTCCTCCTTGTTCCTAATCAGGGTCAGGGTGGGGCTGGAACCTGTCCTCGCTGACTTTGGGTGAAGGCAGGGGACACCTGGACAGGTCTCCAGTTCACCAGAGACACCTGGACAGGTCTCCAGTTCATCAGACACCTGGAC
>NW_013952951.1:200531-209677 GCF_001266775.1 Austrofundulus limnaeus
CGTTTGTATAGATGTGTTTATGAATATTATTTGTCATAAAGAAACGCGAAATAAACATGCACCTACAGCAGGTCAATTAGTTCTTCAAATGTTACCTTTAAGTTAATTTTATAGTTTTGTGATATTAATAATGCTAATATATTGATATTTTTCTAGTTTTGATTTAGGTTAGCTTGTTTAGCATCGTCATGGTTGCTAGGTGACATGACGTACGCCGGGGTAAGGAGGGGAGGCTAGACCGTCCAAATTCGCAGCCTCTTTTTTCCGGTCTTCCCGGTCTACCAAGGACCCGGCCCACCTCGACAGGGTAGTCTGGGTCCTCTGGAGGACCCGGTCTGTCGTTTTAAACACAGCCGAAGTTTCACCTTCGTCTACTTGTTTGTGTCAAGCTACGTCACCGTACCATACTTCCGGTTTCAGAGGAAGTTATCAAAATAAAAGCATGCTATTTTAAACGAAATTGTTATAAACAGAATTAAGTCTGCTTGTCTTTACACTATTCCTTTAATGTTACAGATGTTTGTACACATGGTTCTGAAATGGGTTTAATTTGGACAATCTTACAGACAGTTCCCTAAACCTGTGTTGTTGTCACTAAGAGTTACCTCCAACACAAACTCTAAACATGAACCGGTCACACAAGACTTGTTTTTAGAGCCTTAGTGTTTTCAAAATATTTTATGAATCACTGAAAAAAATATGATATGTTATATACAGAAATGATGTAAAGCAAATTGGTGAAATTGCTGATGAGAAATATTTTTATTTCAAATGAAGATATTATCGTTCCTATCTTTTATACAGAACCCCATTAAAGATTTGAACTGTCATTAAATATTCACTTTGTGAAGAGATTAAACTCAGCCATCAGTAGATCTCCAGAGCATTTGAAGTTTCAAAACTTCAATTTTCCATCCCTGTTAGTTAATAATTACTTTGTTGCTTTAAGATGAAAATATTTAGTGACATGAAAACTCCAGGAAAATATAACGTTTTAACACTGGGTCAGAATAACTTTATAAAAGTAACAGTTCTTAAAACAAACATTTTTTGTCACATTTAGTTTTTTTCCATACCTCTGACACCCATTCTTTCAAATCCATTCCATTTTCAAAAATACAAAAAAAGCTAAGCTGCCATTTTGTTTTAGCTCCGATGGCATGATGTTACCCAGATTCACAGCTGCTTAAATAATGATAAAATCCAATCAGGCAGTGAGACAGTGAAGCACTGTCTCATCGTTCATAGCTAATAAATCACCGAGTCCAGACACAAGACATCTGTTGAAAGCTGATTTCTTATCTGCCTTCCAGCATGATTTAGAAAACATCTGGAGTTTCTGAGGCCTTTGGCAGAATGCAGGCAGGAAAACTCCCAGAGAAAGCCAGTTTTTTAAAAGTGCATTGCCACTTAAACTGTAGACCAGGTGATCGATTGCAGCAGAACCTGCACTTTGATTGAATGTGATGCAGATAAGAAAAAAAAAATCACAACATGAATCAAGATTGTTTTTCATCTGAAACTGACAATATTTCAAAAGTATTTTTCACATGTAACTAAATTTAGAGGAATAAACTGGCTCTGAAATTGGATTTTTAAAACTGTTTTCCTTTACACAGCATCCAATTGGTTATATTCTTTGCAGTCTTTTTTTTTTGAGGAAATTGTATTGTTTAAAAAATATTTCTGCTTGATTTTATTTTTGTAAAAAATACACAGGAATACAGGAAAAGTACACGACTTGTTTTTGTCCTATAATTTAAATAAAATATTATCAATGATTCTAGCAAAAAAATATGTTAGTAGCTACAGTATGTATACTTGTAAAGGGCAGAGACACTGTTTACGTCTTAAGTCAGAATTTAGAGATAAGTATGAATTTTGACCTCAAATCATTGCTCTTTTGACACAAACATAAAGGTGTTAGGTTTATTTGGCTTGTTTATTTAAGCTGCCAAATAACTGCAACCCACTGATTGTAAACGTTTTTCCCAAAGCCCTAACAAAGGGAGACCTGTGCCTCAAACGATCCTGCCAACAAAGGAACATGGTCAGTCTCTGTGCTCTTGTGACCCGGTAACCCAAAAGCCCATCAGGTGGGTATGACTTGCAAATCTGTGAAAACATATAAGTTATATTGATCAGTTTCCTGATGCATCTCAGTAAATAAGGTGGAAAAAATCAAAAAGAAAAAAATAAATAGGTCCTCTGGATGGGTTCTTCTTTAGTGAAACGTTTCGTCTCTCCTCCAAGAGACTTCTTCAGTCTGAGTTTCAGGTGAACTCAGCCTTATAAGCTCCGCCTCCACATGGACAAACAGGTTAGTCACATGCAAAATAGGGCCATCGCCTAACAATAGGCTTGATTAGTTCTATTGTTCATAGAGGGTCATGTGCCCCATCACCAGACCCGTGTCGTGTTATGTGAATGTAGTGAGTGCAGGCGGGGTTTTTAACATCCCCTTGTTTGTCTCTCTGTTTCCCTCTTTGTGTTGGTATCATTGGGGCCCTGATTCACACCTTTTGCTCACAGGGGGCGGAGTCATACTTGCAATAAGAGCGTTGTAGGAGGAGGACAACTGGACACGAAGGCCTCCACCTCTGTTTAATGGTGGATGGTTTTTCTTTACAAAGATGGCTTCCTTTACTCCTCACTCAAACCAATGTTCCTCTCTATCAAGGATGAGAACATCTTCATCCCTTTCTTGTCTGCAAGCAGACAAGAAACCCAAACAGGATTCCAGCCAACAATCAGGTGAAAATGAAGACCCTAAACCCAGACCCAAACCAGTCCTCATTCCATATGTGGCAGGAGTTTCAGAGAAACTGAGACATTCATTCCCTAAACATGACGTCCCAGTGGCTTTCAAACCCCAAAACACGTTACGACAAAGATTAGTTCACCCCAAAGATCCAGTTCCCCAACAAGAACAGAGTAATATAGTGTATGCTGTTAAGTGTCAGGAGGACTGTGATCAGTTATACATTGGGGAAACAAAACAGCCACTGTTCAAAAGAATGAGCCAGCACAGACGAGCTACATCATCAGGTCAGGACTCTGCAGTTTACACTCATCTACAGGCCAGGACTCTGCAGTTTACACTCAACTACAGGTCAGGACTCTGCAGTTTACACTCATCCACAGGCCAGGACTCTGCGGTTTACACTCATCTACAGGCCAGGACTCTGCAGTTTACACTCATCTACAGGCCAGGACTCTGCAGTTTACACTCAACTACAGGTCAGGACTCTGCAGTTTACACTCATCCACAGGCCAGGACTCTGCGGTTTACACTCATCTACAGGCCAGGACTCTGCAGTTTACACTCATCCACAGGCCAGCGGTCACTCTTTCAGGGATGAAGATGTTCTCATCCTTGATTGAGAGGAACGTTGGTTTGAGAGAGGAGAAAAGGAAGCCATCTTTGTGAAGAAAAACTGTCCACCATTAAACAGAGGTGGAGGCCTTCGTGTCCAGTTGTCCTCCTCCTACAACGCTGTTATTGTAAGTATGACTCCGCCCCCTGTGAGCAAAAGGTGTGAATCAGGGCCCCAATGATACCAACACAAAGAGGGAAGGAGGGACAAAAACAAGGGGACATTGTACCTCGCCTGCACTCACTACATACATATAACACGACACAGGTCTGGTGATGGGGCACATGACCCTCTATGAACAATAGAGCTAATTAAGCCTATTGTTAGTCGATGACCCTATTTTGCATGTGACTAACCTGTTTGTCCATGTGGAGGCAGTGCTTATAAGGCTGAGTTCACCTGAAACTCATCAGACTGAAGTCTCTTGGAGGAGAGACGAAACGTTTCACTAAAGAAGAACCCGTCCAGAGGTCCTACTGATTTTTTTCTTTTTGAATATATTGATCAGATTAATTCATTCACAACTTCAGACATCAGAGAAGACCCATCCAATACTGTTTCCTGCCACTGCATCATGCTTCTCATCTAACAATCACTGCTGTCCTGCATACCCCTCGTATTGTCAGACAGATGACATGAGTTGCCTCATTTTTCTCTAACTTGTCCAGTTGAAAATATTGACCCTTGCAAGTCATTGTTCATATTATTGTTAATAACCAAAACAAGTTTTGCATAATTCCCAGCAATACTCAGCATTGAATTACTTCACAGCATTCACACTATTGACATCATTTTTTCTTCCGTACGTTTTTCGGCATCTAAGTCCTTTCACAATTTTTGTGCTATTTCAACAACTCATAAATCAAAACGTTCAGCTCATTTATGCCAAGGGTGCTAATATTTCAGTTATTTATGCTTTTTCAGCTATTTCACTTTTTCCAGACACTTTTTTGCCATTGAAAATGAATGGAGCTGTTTTCAACATCCTTAAAATCCTTTGTTCTGATCCTACTCTTTTTCACGTTCTTATGCTAATTTTAGCACAACGGCTCAGTGGTTAACCCCGACGCCTCACAACAAGAAGGTCCTGTGTTCGATACCCGGTTTGGACCTGGGGTCTTTCAATGTGGAGTTTGCATGTTCTCCTCGTGCTTGCGTGGGTTTTCTCTGGGTACTTTGGTTTCCCCCACCCCCAAAAAACATGTCCAATATCAGGCCTCCCTTAAAAAAGAGATCTGCAACCTCAATGGGATTTGTTACCTGATTAAATAACGATAAATAGCTACTGTTTGCTAATTTCAGCTTTTTTCTGCCTTTTCAGCTAAAGTTCTGCTTCTTTCTGCTATTCTTTTGCTTTTTTGTACTTTTTCTGCTACCCTGTACTATTTATGCTTCTTACAGATGCTTTTTTCTATATACAGCTATTTGTTGCAATTTTAGCTAAAGTTAGTTGGTTTAGGTCAAATACCCATTTTTTGTAGCTATTACAACTTATTTCTGCTAAGTTGAGCAAACTTGTGCTCCTTATGCTTCTTTATGCTAATTTAAAAAAATGTCAGCTACATTTTATCTGTTTTACTAAAAATGTTGGCTATTTTAGCTATTTACCAAAAATTGTCCCTTTTTAGTCCTTTTATGCTTTTTTCTGCTATTTTTTTTTTTAGCATTTCATTATCTGGATGCTAATTACAACTTGTGTCTGCTATGTTTAGCTTATGTCTTCTAATTGTAGCTTTTTTCTACTATTATAGCTATAGTTCTGCTTCTATTGTTCTTCTGCCTTTTCTACTTTTGTGCATTGTTTCTGCTTAGCTGTGCTACTTATTTTTTTACAGACGTTTTCTGCTATAATCAGCTATTTTAGCTTTTAGATGTTTTCTGCTATTTCAGCTATATTTTTGCTCCTTTTTACTGTTATTCTGCAAAGTTGGGCTTTGTTTGCTTCTTTCAGCTTTGCAAATTAAACTCAAATTAACACTTTTGCTATTAAATATTTCACACTAGCATTTTCATAGGAAATGCAATTTCTCTAGTTTAACTTTGGGTTCTATTGGTGGACATTGTAGAAAATGTTAGTAGACAGCTTCTGGTAGTAGCTTAAAGCAGTGGTGCCCACACCAAGATGGAGTCTTGAATAGATTTGCAGAATTAATTGCATTGGAAAATACATACTAAAAGCAATGTCTACCTTATTGTTACAAAAGAGTGAGGCTGGTAAAAATGGATGAAATCAAACTAATAAATATTGCTTGCATTGCCCTTGTTTATTTGACCTGATAACAGTGTTTATCACCCAAATATAGTTTGGGGCACAGGTCTCTGCTACTGTTATTTTGTGGGTCAAAAGCTGAAAGGTTTGGGAGCAAGTGGCTGAAATGGACAAAGTGATATGGAGGAGGATGACTCGCTGTGGTGACCCTGAATAGGGAACAGCCAAAAGAAGAAGAGTTTCTGGTCAAATAGACACAGAAGCTAGTGTATCCAGTTACCTCCAGGACCTGGTCACATCCTTTTGGTACTTCAGTGCTTATTTGGCATGTAATTTTAACAAATGCTGCAGCCATCATATTAGCATCACATCATTACCACTCAGTATTAATATCTCAGGAACAACCATTATAGCCACAGGAGATTTACATACTTTGGCAAAATGTCCTTTTTTATTGCACTTGTGGCATTTTACTTTAACAACAGCACAGTTTTTATCATTAGCAATATGTTCTGATTCACATCACATCAGTGACATTACTCTTTATGTCTTGCCTGTTTGTAGTGAACACAAGGTAGAGCTGCATGTGTTTGTGCTGACTTAGCCTGGCCCTTGCTTTCCTACGCAGTTCTGCTCAATTCTAGTTTCCCATCACTGCTCCATCTGGGATTTCTCCAATAGACAAGGATTTCTTCTGGAGCATTTTGTCCGGGCCAATCAGAGAACAGAACGTTGATTTTCTGCGCAGTGTCTGCTGTTTAGTTTAGCATACAGCAGTGGAGGAAGTGAATGAAGCCAGTCTGTGTTGATAAGGCTTCCAAATTAAATGAAATTTGTCTGACAAAGCAGCAGCTCTCATTTACAGTCGTCTCGTTCAGCTCGGTACATCTCTCAGTAGGGTTGTTTACAGCACACGTAATTTCCGGTTAGCTTCTTAGCTTAGCCTCCTTCACAGTGGAGCTGACACACGCATTCGTCACAGCAAACCAATCCAGATGTTCAAGCTACAACAGAGGTCACGCCTCCAGCAAAAATAGCTTCTCTATAGCCAAGAGTACAGACCCTCATTTAAAGCAAAGTGAAGGACAAGGGTCTGGTTTTTACCAAGCTAGTTCTGACTATCCTTTTCCTCAAAAATGAGCAGTAGAACTGCTACTTCCACTTGGCATGCAATGGTTAGTGCTTTGTCCAGTGTGAGGTCCTCCTCTAGCAGTAACTTTCACTTCACAGCACTGAGATAATCCTTAGCTCTCTCCTTTTTAGCTCACCTTCCATCCCTGTAAAATAACTTCGTGCTGCTAACGCTCTGAGCTCAGCAACACATTGGATCATGGTTTTGCATGCTCATTTGCGTGTCTGCACGCCATTCAGGGGCGGTTCTAGGGGTGGGGCCACGGGGGCATTGTCCCCTGCTGAAATCTGATTGGTCCCCTGAGGTGTCCCTCTCCTGTCACTCATCTGTCCTTTGCCTGAGCACAATGATGGTGGGTGCAGTTCCATGCCCAAACACTAGAGGCGCTACTGAGTCAAACAGTGAAGTCCAGCATGAATCAATCTTAAAGAAGTCTTCTTCTCTTTTACAGACTTGAACTATCCCGCAGAAAATATCTTACAACTGGCAAACAATTTAAGCTTTTTTAATAACGTGTTGCAAGTGTAGGAACATATGTGACCAGTTAAATTTATACACCTTACAAAAACTGAGGATTTATGTGCATGGATGTTGAATTATATAATAATAATAATAATTAATTTTTATTATGATATTATTATGTTATGAATATTGTGCTGTGATGGACTTGCGACCTGTCCAGGGTGTACCCCGCCCCTCGCACTGTGACTGCTGGAAATGGGCACCAGTGACCCACGCAACCCTGAAAGGAAGAAGCGTGTACAGAAAATGGATGGATGAATATTGTGGCCCCTTGATGGCCCCTTACTTAGAAAAATCCTAGATCCGCCACTGACGCCAGTACATTAAATTTGGGAACAAAAGTCTTTAAAGAGCAGCCATGGCTTCATCAGATGTTGTGCCTGATTCAGGTGCGTAAATGCTGTCCTGAAACCAAGCAGTGTGGAAAAACGGTGAAAAACAACACCTGAAATGTGGCGAGGTTACAGCTGAAAGTCATTCCCTGAACAAAATTCAAACATTAAGTACTTTATTTAAAACTATGACAGTAGCAGATTTCCGCACCCCAGTCTGGCTGTTTGCAAAAATAATCAACGAACCAAAAAATTTTCTTTCACAGCCTTACAATCATTGGATGAACATATACAATTAATTAACTTCATATCACTCCAGTTTAAACTGGCCACCACAGCTAATCAAAATTCACAGTGATTGTGAACTTGGTTTAGTAGTCATCTACAGAAAAATGGCTATAACACTGAGCTAAATTTGCTTTCGTGGTAGCTGGCAGTCATACACAATAGCTATTTAAAAGATTCTACAATATTGCACCAGATATGTTTATTTACAGGGTTTCACCTAAAAGGCTTGAACTGCATCATTTATCATCCTAATTATTCTAAAGCCCTGTCATAAAAAGCAAAGGGCGATATGCATTCCTTTAATGAGGTCTAGGCTTTTAATTAGTTGGGCCTTTAAATAAAGATGGTGACATTTATCAGGTAAAGGCCTCAGGAGGATGCAAGGATGGAGTCAATCAGATGTGATCACACTGAACAGAATACATTCAGTCTCCATGCCTCTGTGTTTTATTTCAATGTAAAATCACACAAGTCTCCATCAGCTTCCTGACCTTTGACCTTGAGCTCCCTGTCAGCATGATTAATTGCAGCTCTCCTGGCTGCTAACTCCGATCACGCCGCAGGCTCTGCCATTGTCTCCTCGGCACTTGATAAACTCTGACAAGTCGTTTGTGCTTGAGGGGATGTAGTTAAGTGCTGCAACAGTGACTCCTAGAGTCAGAAGGAGGAAACACAATTTTTGAAACTGAAGCAGAATGTCATAAGGAGGAGGTAGGCCTACTTACTGTTTTAGGTTCTCCTTAAAAAAAGAGGCAGCAGATCTAGTTAATATTAAAACACATTTAACTGTATCAATAATACTTACAGTAGATTACTTCATTCATCCTTATTTATCAGATCTCAACAGCTGACAGATGAATCTGTTCATTAGAGGGAGTTCATATCACAACCATTATCATTAGGCCAAGTTAGCCTTTTTATGGTTTTATGCATCACAATCTTCACAAATCAAAGTAAAATCAACACAACAAAAGTGAAATAACAATGAGAAACATCCACTCAGTGCCAATATCACTCCAAGCTGTGAGCCCGTCTTTCCTCTGCTGTCAATCACACCACTTTGGCATTAGATTTTTTTAGTCTGAATCATATCATCCCCATGAAACTTTTGCTGTGAGAAGAATAATGTTCTGGACATCTGGGCAGATGATCTATTTGATGTAAAAGTAATGCAGTGCAATTCAGAACAATGGGCCTCATGCAAGAACCGTTCGTACGCACAGATTTGTTCTTAAGTTGTGCGTACGAGTGATGTAGGAGAATTTGTGGCATTCACCAATGTTTTC
>NW_013952951.1:210819-213371 GCF_001266775.1 Austrofundulus limnaeus
CCAAGAAGGTGATAAGGCTGTGGTCTGAGGACTGCAGTGAGGCCCTGAGATGACTGTTTTTGAACGTACAGACTGGCAGGAACTCTGCAGGCCTCACGGCGAGGACATCAATGCCCTGACCCACTGCATCAACGACAACATGACCTTCTGTGTGGAGAACACTGTGCCAAGAAGGTATGGTGTTCCTCCAACAATAAACCATGGGTGACCCCAGAGCTGAAGGCCCTGCTGAACGAGAACAACAGGGTCTTCAGATCTGGCAACAAAGAGGAACTGAGGAGAGTTGAAAAGGATCTTCAATACAAGATCTGGAGGGGCAAAGAAAGCTTCAGGAGGAAGATGGAGGAGCAGCTCCAACAAAACAAAGTCCAAGAGGTCTGGAGTAATATGAATAAAATCTCTGGCCACTTCAAAGACAATGGAGGAACCACAGGGCCTACAGATCGGGGATGGGCTAATGACTTGAATTTGTTTTTCAGTAGATTTGACGCTGGCCCATTGACCACCTCTGCCAACTCCCAACTAGACCCCACCCTATGCTGCTACTTTCTGCTTCCTGCACTCTACTCACCTCCACCCACAACAGAACCAGCCCCACCTCCCACTCCAACCCAGCCTCACATTCACCTCACAGCTGATCAGGTGAGAAGTCAGCTCAGGAAAACAAAGATCAGGAAGGCAGCAGGACCAGATGGAATCAGCCCCAGACTGCTCAGAGACTGTGCGGACCAGCTCTGTCAGGTGGTCCTACACATCTTCAACCTGAGTCTGAGTCTGGAGAGGGTTCCTGATCTGTGGAAGATATCCTAAATGGTTCCAGTGCCAAAGATCATACATCCCAGGGAGCCCAATCACTACAGACCGGTGGCTCTGACTTCTCACTTGATGAAGACCATGGAGAGGCTCATTCTGCACCATTTTCGTCCTGTGGTGAGCCTAGCACTGAACCCCCTGTAGTTCGCCTACCAGCCTGGCATCGGGGTGGAGGACGCTGTCATCTACCTGCAGCACTGATGTCTCTCTCACCTAGAGCAAGCAGGAAACTCTGTGAGAGTCATGTGTAGGGGTCACCTCGAGTGAAGAAACAAGATTTACTGCCTCGAAGCAGGCCTCGGACAGGCCTGACAAGAGGACAGGAACTCTGTCACAAACTGAACTCTATTTAGGCCATGACAGGTCATTCTAACCGTGGAAGAGAACCCCTCAGTTCTCTTAATCAGATAATGGACAGATCTCTTCTGTTCGTGATTCATTTGTTGTTTAACTAAGTATGTTTATGCATTTGTTAAATCATGATAATGACTGTCACAGGAAAAGTGGAACCACTTCTTTTCTTTTATCGTGCCTTAAAGATTTAAAATGGTATAAAAAAATTACAGATAATCTGATTACAAAGTTTTCATTGTGTTTTTATGTAAATCACTGTTTTTATTTTACTGTGAACACAGTAATATAATTGTAAATTTTTCCTGAGAAAATCTTTCATTTATCTGGACTAACAGAAGGTTCAGAACTGATTATAAAACAGAAATGTTAATTAATCATCATAAATGTTTTGCAGTGATTTCTCTTAGAGTCTATCAGAAGAAAGCTGAAAAGAGGTTATCATATCATGTTGTCGAACAACCACAGAATTTTAACCTTGGGCTGGTGCCGGCTGGCAAATCTTTATCTTTCTTTCTCTGACTCATCTCTAAGCCAAAGGGCGGAACCAAAGTTTGTCTGTTTCTTTTACTAACCCGGACGGCTTTGAGCTACTCTCTCTTCTTCCTGACTCAACCTAGGAAGACAGCTGGGATTCTCTCTGGAGAAACCTCAGTTTGGCTTTAAGTCTGATCCCATGAGCTAATTAGGGAAGACTTCACAGCCAGGGACCCGGCATGCCTGCCGGTGGTCTCAACCCGAGGCCGAGCCTCTGAGTGTGTTTTTAACTCCCGAGGGGAGATTTTATTTTGGAAGGAGGAACCGGAAATGGCTTGAATTTTTCTGGCTTGGACTGAAACAGATGAAAGTTACCTGAAAAAACACCTGTTCGCCAATGACCGGTAAGCGAGCTGACATCAGTTCCCTGACTGATTGGAGGCGACCCAGCTCCTACCTCGAGGGTGCCTTAAGAAGTCATCACCAGGTAAAGCTGATGTGTTCGGAGTGACGTGTCATGTGGAACCTGAGCTTAGAAAAGACGTGCAGTTCCAGTTGACCCACACTTTGATAAAGTAAAAGAAGTAGTAACATACTAATCTTACTTTCCTCCTTTTCTTGTTCTTAATTTGCCAAAACTTAAGCTAAAAGTGCCAGTAAAATTGTTTGGTTGTTAACATCAGAACTGACGTTTTACTGTTCAGTAATCTGAGTTGATGTGAATTGAAATTCGGACGCGGGTTTTATCTCATTTAAGTCTGACACTTGTTATAGGAATGACCACAATCAAGTGTAACTTATGATCTGTTAAATTTGTGTAAATAAATGATTGCATAATCTTTTATGAACCAACTTGAACTCGTCTGAACGTTCACGTATTGCGTCACTTTTCACTTCGCACAGTCAAGATA
>NW_013952951.1:213381-218664 GCF_001266775.1 Austrofundulus limnaeus
CACTTTGATAAAGTAAAAGAAGTAGTAACCTACTAATCTTACTTTCCTTCTTTCCTTGTTCTTAATTTGCCAAAACTTAAGCTAAAAGTGCCATAAAAATTATTTAGTTGTTAATATCAGAGCTGATCGTTTTACTGTTCTATATAAGTAATCTGAGTTGATGTGAATTGAAATTCGGACGCGGGTTTTATCTCATTTAAGTCTGACACTTGTTATAGGAATGACCACAATCAAGTGTAACTTATGATCTGTTCAATTTGTGTAAATAAATGATTGCATAGTCTTTTATGAATCAACTTGAACTCGTCTGAACGTTCACTTATTGCGTCACTTTTCACTTCGCACAGTCAAGATATTAACAAGTAATGAGAAATACCCTGGTAAAAGTTTCCTCATAACCTTGTGTATGAGAGATGTGGGAAAAGCTTAATTCACTTTAAGCTCACTCTTACACATGTTATTTGACTTCTCCAGTGCTTTCAACACTATCCAGCCTGCTCTGCTGAGAGGGAAGCTGGAGGGAGCGGGAGTGGACAGGCAGCTGACAGCATGGACCATCGACTACCTCACCAATAGGCCATAGTATGTGAGGCTCCATGACTGTGTGTCTGATGTGGTAGTCTGCAGCACGGGGGGCACCACAGGGCACGGTTCTCTCACCCTTCCGTTTCAGACTGTACACTTCAGACTTCAGGTACAACTCGGACCACTGCCACCTTCAGAAGTTCGGATGATACGACCATCAATGGATGCGTATCTGACGGGAATGATGAAGAATACAGGGGGGTCATCAGTGACTTTGTTGGCTGGTGTGAGACCAACATTCTCCAAATCAATGTCAGCAAGACAAAGGAGATGGTCATAGACCTCAGGAGGAAGTCACCCCCCACAGCAGCGGTGAACATCCAGGGAAAAGACATTGAGACAGTGGACTCTTACAAGTACCTGAGTGTTCACCTCAACAACAAGCTGGACTGGACTACAAACACAGACATCCTGTATAAGAAGGGCCAGAGTCGACTCCACCTACTGAGGAGGCTGAGGTCCATCGGTGTCTGCAGGACTCTGTTAAAGACACTATACGACACGATGGTAGCATCTGCCGTTTTCTATGGAGTGGTCTGCTGGGGGCTGGATGTACTGAAAGGGACAGGAACAGGATGGACAAACTGGTATGGAGGTGAAGGTCTGTGCTTGTGCTGTAATGTCCTCTGGTGCCTGTGGTTCTGGCCCAGATTATAATCAGTATTTAAAATGTGGTAAATAAATTATTGTCAGGAGGAAGTTTTTTGATAGTTGCGTTTTCTAACTGTTATCCTTTATCTACAAGAGTTAAAGTTCTTCTAGAGTTCTAATAATTCTTAGAAAGGGCATGATTTGAGGTTTTTACTGATAATATTTTATTAAAAACATGTTACAGAAGTCATAAGAAGCAGGTTTATTTTGAAAAAACATTACAAACGTGTTCATTCCTACAAAACTGTCAAATATATTAACAAACAACACTAAACTGATTCAGATTAACATCAAATAAATCATGTTTTATAATTAAATGTCTGTTTCCTGCTATAAAGAAAAATCCTCCTCCTGTCCACCATGTTCCTAATCAGGGTCAGGGTGGGGCTGGAACCTGTCCTCGCTGCCTTTGGGTGAAGGCAGGGGACACCTGGACAGGTCTCCAGTTCACCAGAGACACCTGGACAGGTCTCCAGTTCACCAGAGACACCTGGACAGGTCTCCAGTTCACCAGAGACACCTGGACAGGTGTTAAGACTGGGTAAATGAGTTTCACTAAATTGCCACACACCAGAGCAGTTTTAAAGTTTTATTTAAAAACAGGCAGCTGGTTCTGGATCCTAGCGTCACAGGGATCAGGAGCTCTAAACAACAGAGAACCAGGTTAGTGACTTGGATGGACAGAGAACTTGACAAAGTGTGAAACAAAGTCACTAACAGTTAGTGACTTTGTTCACACTAGTCAAGTTCCCTGTCCATTGATTAATTGTTTTGAGACTCTAGATTGCCTCATATTTTAAACTGATTGTCCATCCATCCATTCGTCCATTTTCTGTACACGCTTCTTCCTTTTCAGGCTTATGGGGGTCACTGGTGCCCATAACCAGCAGTCACAGTGCGAGGGGCGGGGTACACCCTGGACAGGTCACAAGTCCATCACAGGGCCTCACATAGAGACAAACGAGACAAACAACCATTCACTCTCTCACTCACTCAGTTATCAATTAACCTAACAGTCATGTCATGTTTGTGGGAGGAAGCCGGAGTACCCGGAGAGAACCCACACATGCACGGAGAGAACATGCAAACTCTACCCAGAAAGGTCCCCGGACCGGGATTTGAACCGGTGACCTTCTTGCTGAGAGGCATCATCTCTACCAACTGAGCCACTGTGCCGCCTTATCCAGTATTTTAAACTGATTGTGTTTGGAATAATTTCTGCTGCATGTAAGATGTTGACTACTAATAGCTCTGTAGAATGCCACTTTATAACTGGATCACAACTGATATTCATTCTGTTTTAATTACTGTTTCAATATTAACAACTTTAGATCATAAAGTTTTCATTTGTTTATTTATTTAGTGATTATTTTGCACTCATTTTATTTTAGAAACTTGTCATTTTGTGAATCAATTTTGTTTTTTTTCAGTCACATAATGTCTTAAGAAACTGCGCTGTTTTGTCTTAGGAAATCAGTTTTTTAATTTTATATTTTGTATTATCTTGTTTATAAATTTATAAAGATCACAGGGAAAAGAAAATGAGTTTAAATTATTTAGTCTCTGCTGCCCCCTGCTGGACATCACTCCTAAATACACTTTAGTTTTTTGAGCGACAGTTTTAAAAGTTTTATGGTTTTATTTATGGTCATTTAATCTTAAAGAAGGGTTTCATTTAAAGTTACACACACTTACAGCAGCCGGACCTTTAGTTTCAGTTAGATCCAGTTCTGCTTCTGCTGGATGTGAGGAAGCCCGCTGCGTCCTCTCCCTCCCCGGCTCCTCCTGACGTTGTTCCCAGCCGCTTCCTCCCCTCTTTTCCCGGCTCCTCCTCCGTGTCTGCCTCGTCCCAAACAAAAACTTTTCAGGACTTCCTGTAATCTCCCAGCTCTGCCCGCCAGGACGGTGGGAACCGACAGGAGCGACAAGCAGACATGAAACCCGAACTATGGTTCTGATGGCTGAACCGGCGGACGCTCCTCTGACCCCGTTATCTGGCCCGGAACCACCACTTCCCTGCAAGGACTCCCGGGGGAAGAGCTCGACGTGAGTCGAGACCGGAGCTGAGGGGGGTGTGGGGGGGTGGGGTGGAGGCCGCTTTTTTTGCATTTCAGCTGAAGTGGGAAAAAAAATATCCTGACATGATTTATGGGTTTTATTTGCATCCACATCCTGCGTCCATCAGTTTATTTGAATTAAAGGGCTGCGGCTGCATTTGCATTTAGAAATTCTAGATGACCGTGAACGTCTCGTGAGACGTTGAAGGACCATTATCACCCGCCGCTGCAAGGCGAGCGAGTCCGTGTCTGTCTGTAACAGTGTTGTAAAGTAACTAAGTACAAGTTCTTTACTGTACTTAAGTACAATTTTTGGGTATTTGTACTTTACTTGAGTAATTATTTTTCAGCCTACTTTTTTACTTCTACTTCTTACATTTTCACACAGTTATCTTAAGACAATTTTAAAAAGACGAAGTAGAAAGTCGTTAATTTCAGTTTTGCTTGTTTTTATTCCAGCTGGTTATTGTAAAAAATAAAAACTATCCATATAAACTGAGCCTCCTAGATAGAGTGAATTTAACTGTGGTTGAATGAGAAGTATAAATATATAAAACTCTGATAGTGTATTAGTTTGAACACAAACAAATCATGTCACACTCCAGCAGGACAGAATCATTAAAATAAAAGGACTGTACTTAAGAAGTATTTGTATTTCATGAATTATATTATTACATTTGGCTGCAGCCCTCAGATAGATTTTTATTTTTGAGAAAAGCTTTGTGCAGCCTTGATATATGTATATAAACTGAAACAGTAGTGCATCCTAAATTTAACATTATTTTTATATGATATAGTCATTTCAGCATTTTTTCCTAATAAATGTCCTTACAGAAAATCTAACTGCTCATTTTAAATCAATACTTTTACTTTTAATACTGAAGTACAAAAAATATCAGATACTTTAAGACTTTTACTCAAGTAATATTCCTAAAGGAGACTTAAACTTTTACTAAAGTAATTTTTTGGTAAGTATCACTTTGTGGTACCTTATACAACACCGTCTGTTAGCAAAATATATCCTAAACCATTGCACAGAGTTTATTGAAGTTTGAGAAAAAGAATCATCTATGACCGACCGACCGAACGAACAACCGACCGACCGAACGAACGAACGAACTAACAACCGACCGACCGAACGAACGACCGACCGACCGAACGAACGAACGAACGAACAACCGACCGACCGAACGAACGAACAACCGACCGACTGACCGAACGAACGAACGAACAACCGACCGACCGAACGAACGAACGACCGACCCAACGAACGAACGGACCGACCGACCGAACAACCGACCGAACGAACGAACGAACTAACAACCGACCGACCGAACGAACGACCGACCGAACGAACAACCGACCGACCGACCGAACGAACGAACGAACGACCGACCGAACGAACGAACTAACAACCGACCGACCGACCGAACGAACGACCGACCGAACGAACGAACGACCGACCGAACGGACCGACCGACCGACCGAACGAACGAACGACCGACCGAACGAACGAACGACCGACCAAACGAACGAACAAACGGACCGACCGACAGAACAACCGACCGACCGACCGACCGAACGAACGAACTAACGACCGACCGAACGAACGAACGAACGAACGAACGGTAACTGAGTGTATCTCAGGCATTTACAAACTCTACTTAAATAGTCTTGGTGTCAAAATAAAGCTAACATTTGGGAGATTTCATCAGAAGTGTAATAAAACAGCTGCTGTAGTTTTAGAGATGTTAAGGATGGAACATAATTATTTTTTTCACACTCACCTGAATAATTTCTTCATTATACAGTTTATAACCTATTTAAAACCATAATGAATCAGGCTAAAAACTCTTGGAAACCATAAATCCACTTGTGGACATCACCTGTGCAAAGATTCATGCTGCTGAATTGAACTGGAGCAAAGTTACAGAGGTTTTAATAAAGAAATAATTTAATGTTTTGTCTTTCTGCACAGGACAGACCATGA
>NW_013952951.1:218949-223420 GCF_001266775.1 Austrofundulus limnaeus
TTTTTTTTAACCTGACTGAAAAGACATGTTATTGAATGTTTGTTCTTTGGAAAAATTATTCAACATGTATTTGTCACCAAACTATGTTATATAAAATAATGAGAAATTATATTTGACTTCAGTTGGACCATATTCACTCAAAATCAAGTGAAAAAAAAAACTTTGAACACACTTTACAACATATTTAGTTATCTATTTTGACTTGCTTTAAAACATAATGTCAAAATCTTTCCTTTACAGATTTGCTTGAATGTATTTACAGATTTACAATGACACCATTTTGTACAGTTTGTTTACTTTCTGATTCAGCTGCTTAATGTCTGAACTGTGTTTAGTGAATGTAAAAATGATCTTAGGTTTCTTTTGATACCAAACATGTCCAGGTTCAACTGACGGATCTGAAGATAAAAGAAGTTAAAGAAATAGGAAATGGAAAAAAACTGTGTTGCCCCCGGTACTGGGGGCATGGGGCTCAAGAGGTTAAGAAACACAAAAATGTCCATTGCTCAGCCAATTTAACACATTCTTAGTTTGTACTAACAAATCCAACAAGATCTCATTTCCTTGACAATGACTATGAGCATTGTCTGTTAGCAAAATATCTCATGGCCCACCTGACAGATTGCATTAAATCTCTCAGAAATGAATCACTGGATGTGCGTCTACCTCTGAATAATGTCTGGAGTCTGTCCCATTCAAGATGGCCACCACAGCTAATCAACATCAGTCAACACAAAAACAGCTGTAGCTCAGTCAGTTCAACAGACACTGAGCTGAAGCTTGATGTTGTAGTAGTTGAGTCTGAACATGGCATCCTTCAACACTGTGGGACGTTATTAGACCTGAACAGCTATAACTCCATCCTTTCTCCATATTAGATGAACTTATTCTGAAATACATCCCTAGGACTTTCATTCATGTGTTGGGTCTGAGGGAAACTTTAGGTCCAGTTTGTGCTAACCGACACCAGAGCCATTTTTTGACTGGTTCGTTGTTAACCATCAGAACCAAAACGTGTAAAAACAAATATGTTTGATGCTTTGTATAAACTGCATGCAAAGTGTAACTGGACACCTGAGGACACGTTTGACATTCTCCCTTCCTGTGTGTTGTATCCAGGTCTGAGGTGGACAATGAAAGTGAGAGGAGACAGAGGAGGCGTGGACATACGTCCCCGGACCTCCAGCTCCTGCTGGACTTAGAGTCGGACCCCTCAGACAGCAGGAAGAAACCAGCCAGCATCAGGTGATCTAAACTGCTTTTCTTATCTTGTATAATGTGTGTTTCGTTATGTTGTTAAAAACGGTTAATAACAGCCTCTGTCCTGTGATAATATGGCAGCTTTTAACCCAGAATCAAAAGTGTATTTTGTATTATAGAGAGCATTTCTGTATTTAACCTTCAAAGACACGACCACACAATGTCTCAAACGTATCAAATGTTGCTGATTAAAGTTTAGCTCCTTCAGTAAATTAGTTTGCTTACAGTAAGCAAAGTTAGAACTTTAAATGGGTAAAACTCGAAATCTCATTAGAGGAACAACACATTTTCTGACAATATACTTTTCTTGATTTAAGCTTGTGCTTTGTTTCAAAAAGAAAAATCTTGTTTGCTCTGCACACATTTACAATAAGTATTTCATGTTAGTTGAATATTTAATGCTTAAAAGCAGCATATCATACTAATAATTAAAAAAATAATTAATTAATAATAATAAGCTCAAATATTGGCTACATTTTGATGAAGCAACCTTGTACAAACAGTAAAATATTCATGGTCAAAATAAATGTAAAAGCTGTATCCAGTGGCTCATTACGGTCACTGTGGTAATAACAAACCTTTGCAACAGTTGCAGTAAAAAAACAACTAAAAATTAGATTTGTAAAATTTTTGAGCTCTAAAAAGCAGAAGACTTTGATGGTTACATGTTAATTTTTATGTTTCTACATATAATGAATATCTGACAAGTTTCAAAACCCTAATGTAGTAGTGAACTTAAAGTGAATTAAGCTTTTCCCACATCTCTCATACACAAGGTTATGAGGAAACTTTTACCAAGGTATTTCTCATTACTTGTTAATATCTTGACTGTGCGAAGTGAAAAGTGACACAAGTGAACGTTCAGATGAGTTCAAGTTGATTCATAAAAGACTATGCAATCATTTATTTACACAAATTGAACAGATCATAAGTTACACTTGATTGTGGTTATTCCTATAACAAGTGTCAGAGTTAAATGAGATAAAACCCGCGTCCGAATTTCAATTCACATCAACTTAGATTACTTATAAAGAACAGTAAAGCATCAGATCCGATGTTAACAACCAAACAATTTTACTGGCACTTTTAGCTTAAGTTTTGGCAAATTAAGAACAAGGAAAGGAGGAAAGTAAGATTAGTATGTTACTACTACTTTTACTTTTATCAAAGTGTGGGTCATCCGGAACTGCACGTCTTTTCTAAGCTCAGGTTCCACATGACACGTCACTCCGAACACATCAGCTTTACCTGATGATGTCTTCTTAAGGCACCCTGGAGGTAGGAGCTGGCTCGCCTCCGATCAGTCAGGGAACTGATGTCGGCTCGCTTACCGGTCATTGGTGAACAGGTGTTTTCCAGGAAGCTTTCGTCTGTTTCAGTCCAAGCCGGAAAAATTCAAGCCATATCCGGTTCCTCCTTCCAAAATAAAATCTCCCCTTGGGCGTTAAAAACACTCTCATGAGGCTCAGCCTCGGGTTGAGACCACCGACAGGCGTGCCGGGTCCCTGGCTGTGAAGTCTTCCCTAATTAGCTCATGGGATCAGACTTTAAGCCAAACTGGGGTTTCTCTGGAGAGAATCCCAGCTGTCTTCCTAGGTTGGAATCAGGAAGAAGAGTGTGTCGCTCAAAGCCACCCGGGTTAGTAAAAGAAACGGACAAACTTTGGTTCYGCCCTCAGGCTTAGAGATGAGTCAGAGAAAGAAAGATAAAGATTTGCCAGCTGTCGCCAGCCCAAGGTTAAAATTCTGTAGTTATTCAACAACATGATATGATAACCTCTTTTCAGCTTTCTTCTGATAGACTCTAAGAGAAATCACTGCAAAACATTTCTGATGATTAATTAACATTTCTGTTTTTATAATCAGTTCTGAACCTTCTGTTAGTCCAGATAAATGAAAGATTTTCTCAGGAAAAATCCTCAATTATATTACTATGTTCACAGTAAAATAAAACAATGATTTACATAAAAACACAATGAAAACATTGTAATCAGATTCTCTGTGATATTTTTATACCATGATAAATCTTTAAGGCACGATGAAAGAAAAGAAGTGGTTCCACTTTTCCTGTGACAGTCATTATCATGATTTAACAAATGCATAAACATTCTTAGTTAAACACACATGAATCACGTACAGAAGAGATTGTTCTGTCCATTTTCTGATTAAGAGAACTGAGAGGTTCTCTTCCACGGTTAGAATGACCTGTCATGGCCTAAATAGAGTTCAGTTTGTGACAGAGTTCCTGTCCTCTCAGCAGGCCTGTCCGAGGCCTGCTCCGAGGCAGTAAATTTTGTTTCTTCACTCGAGGTGACCCCTACACTAACTTTAAGTTTTATTGGGAATATTATTTTAGCTAAAATATAAAGTCTGTAAAAGCTACACTTTCTGCATTCTGAAGGGATTTGACAGAAAACCATTCTGAGAGACCAGCAGGATGAACAATTATGTTTTGATGTATGATTTGTATTTTTTTTTTTAGTTTTGTATTTACCTAAATAATTTGTTCAAGTTAAAAAAGTTTGTGTACAGAAGATTAGAAAACTTTCGAAAGTTCAAAAGTTAGTGTGATGTCATCAGCTGTCAGTAAAAATTATAAAACTTAAAACTTTGATTGTGTAAAAAAGCATAAAATATATCAAACCTTGTCTGACCTTCTGTGAGCCATTTCATCTTTAAATGATGTTTCTGCTCTGAAGAACGCTTGAGTTTTACAGAATTCCTACTGGGAAGGTTGGCTTTTCTCGTGTGTTTTATCAAAATCCAATTGATTTCTCCTTTTCTCCAGATTATGTCTATACTGATCAACAAGCCAATACCAAAAGTCACAGCACACTGATCCTTTGGTTTGAAAGTGCAATGTTTTATTTTAAAAGCTGCACAACAACAAACAGGACCAAAAGGTTTTATAGATAACTAAAAAAAAAACATTTTCTGCAAAAGTACACTATGAATGCTGAATGATTTCACTACAGTTTAATAAAGAAAAGTTAAAACAAGCAGAGCAGAAGTTAAAACAAGAAAAATAAGCTAAAATGGATTGAACTCCATCATTCGAGCAGCAGTGAAATTATTCTGCTAAAACAACAAATAAAAAAAACAGCAAATCTGTAAAACTAGCAAAGCAGACACAAACTAGGATAGAATAGAATAGAATAGAATAGAATAGAATAGAATAGAATAGAATAGAATAGAATAGAATAGAATAGAAT
>NW_013952951.1:225029-227601 GCF_001266775.1 Austrofundulus limnaeus
GAATAGAATAGAATAGAATAGAATCAGCCTTTATTGTCCCACGCTGGGAAATTCTGGTGTAGTAGCAGCAGCATATACATACATCAATCCACCAAACAGTATGTTGCCATGTGACAAAATCAATAGCAGCAAAAATAATAGAATTAAAGGTTAAAATTTTTAAAAAATCAACTGATCAGTAGCAAAATCCAAAAACCAGCTAAATCAAAGCTAAAAGCTAAAATAAGCAAACCTGTAGCTAAAATCTAAAACGAGTAAAATGGTAGACAAATGTTAAAAGGAGCGTAAGAAGAAGTAGAACTTGTACCATGAATTACAGTTCAAACCAAAACGTTATTTTTAAAGGAGCTGAAGACAACTTAATTTAACAACTTACTTTAATGTTTTTTGTAACAAAGTTAAAACCCTTTTAAAAAATTGCAAAAAACTTCCTAAATGAGCTGAATGTTTTAACAAACAGTTGATTAAAAGAGCACAAAGTGTGTAAAAAGAAACTGTAAAAAGGGAACCATTCGTTTTAAAGCTGAGAATCACACTGTAAAGATGCTTCAGTGCTCATGAATTCTAACTTTTAAAGGGCCAATATTATGTGTTTCTCAGGCATATATTTAAATACTATACCATAATAAAATATCTATGTCACCTTTAGTTGTTATTAAAAAGCTGTTTTTATGTTTAAATAGAAAATAAACTTATCTTCTCGTCACTTCCTCTTCTAAACGCCTTGAAATTGGCCTCTGTATCTTTAAGAACCACCGTCCGCTTCCGTTTTGCCCATTTCGGTGCCGGGGTGGGGGGTGGTGGGGGGCTGCTATGATGTAGTTTACTTGGAATCTGAAAGTACATTTCCTCAAAGGTATTTTTCATC
The DNA here is from genome assembly GCF_001266775.1 of Austrofundulus limnaeus. Classification (NCBI taxonomy): domain Eukaryota; kingdom Metazoa; phylum Chordata; class Actinopteri; order Cyprinodontiformes; family Rivulidae; genus Austrofundulus; species Austrofundulus limnaeus. The sequence continues at coordinate 225,898 of NW_013952951.1, forward strand.
TGAAAAGAGCTTCACTGAGTGAGAACTAATGTTGAGAGCTCACCAGACAGCTAAGTTTCACTTTCACTTTCACCCAAAAGCCTGCAGGAGTCATGGGCGGGGTGTGTGGAAAGGAGGGTTGGGGTGCGCTCTGCCGTGAGGAAGTTTGACTTAAAGACAGGTCGCAGGGGCATTTCTGGTCCCCAAAGGTGCTTCTGGTCCCCACCTGTCGTTTTGCTCCTCAGCATGTCTTCCTAAAAACGCTGCAGGATTTCTCAAANAAACATGCATGAATGGGTCAGAGCAAGGCTTTGGGCATGTTTTTATGAGAGTATAACATTATAACATGATATAAAACTCAAAAAAGTTGATTTTACCTGATATTGCCCCTTTAATAAAACTGGTACAAATCTTTATATTTGTGCAGCAACAGTTACACCTGTGCTTTTTACATGTGTAAACAAAGAGATGTTTACATATTTTAGTAAAACAGCCTGTGACCAGTTGACAATCTACAAGGATTGACATTTACTTTAATAATATCAGCACTACTTAAACTGTAGTTTTCTTTCTGTAGCTGCTCCCAGGTTAGTAAACCATATAAACACTGACTTTTCTTTACCAGACACAAACCTGCAGAGCCGCTTTCACCAATGCTGAGTCTGAGTGACTTTGAAACTAAGTTTGACCGGAAGAAATCCCAATCCAACCAGGTACTAACACTGTCTAACTCGAACCAAATCTCATTTACAGACTTGGATTATTCTGCAGTTGTTACAAAATAAATGTTTGTTACAGTTGTCAAAGGCAAATGCACAGTACCACAAGTTATTTAAAACCGTCAACAAAGATGAAATCCTCAAACAAAGTAAGTTTCTGATTCTGCGTTCATACAAGAACAGGAAATGTTGAATTTGTTTCCTTTAAGGGGTGTTTGTGTTGTTGTCAGGTTACACCTGTGCCTTACAAAAAGACATTTTATATCAGGGGAAACTGTTTGTTTCTGACAACTGGATCTGTTTCCACTCAAAAGTCTTTGGCAAAGATATCAAGGTAAGTGGAAAGAGAACTCTTGTGATATTTCTGACACTCATTAGTTTGTATTTAAAAGATTTTCTTCCCCCAGATTTCCATCCCAGTGACATCTGTGAAATTAATCAGAAAAACTAAAACAGCAATATTAGTGCCAAATGCACTGGTGATCGAAACTACAAAAGAACAAGTAAGAGCATTTTCAAAACAAAATATTCTTTTTATTATATAAAAAGGGGGGAAAACTAATAAATTTCTTCTTTTTGTTTCAGCATGTTTTTGTGTCGTTTCTTTCTAGAAACAACACCTTCAAACTTCTGAAATCCATCTGCCCTCACCTGGAAGTAAATGACCTTTTTTTGTACATGTGGACAGTAGTTTGAACCTCAGAAATATTGATAAAGCAGACTGAATTGTTGCTTTCATTTGAACGCCGTGATTTCTACTCTCAAGAAGATAAATAATAATTACATTAACTTGCAAAACTGAAATTTATGTATTTTTTTTTACCAGAAATACACTTACTTTCTAGTTGATCTCATTAAAAATTAACAAAGACAAAAACGTTTTTGAAAACTTGACATTGGTATTTGATATACAGCGGGTAAAATAAGTATTGAACACGTCACCATTTTTCTCAGTAAATATATTACTAGAGGTGCTAATGACATGAAATTTTCACCAGATGTTGGT
>NW_013952951.1:229126-235067 GCF_001266775.1 Austrofundulus limnaeus
ACCAACATCTGGTGAAAATTTCATGTCATTAGCACCTCTAGTAATATATTTACTGAGAAAAATGGTAACGTGTTCAATACTTATTTTACCTGCTGTATACTGTATATGTGAGGTTTTTGCTAACTGCCACACCAGAAATGTAGAGAAAGAGGCCAAATAAAGCACTCTGCATCAAAGCAAAGCAAGGATGTCTAGTTAAGTTAAAACATAGAAGCCTTAATATCTGCCTGTTTGTTTCAAACCCACTGAGTGAAAAAAAATCCTGGTGACCCCTGAGAACAGTGGTGGAAGCAAGAGGTGATGTAGAAAAAGGTCATCTGTGAGCGCAGAAATGCTGAACATTTCACCAGGAGTTTATTAAAGCCCATTGAGAGATGTTAGTTATCTTAACTTTTAATTTACATAGTCTGGACCAAATTATTTGAATCATCACTCCCTTTTTTACTTAGCAACAAAAATATACCTGTTATTTTGGAGTTAAACTTTTGTTTGACACATGATAGCATTATTACCATTTAGGATAAACTGTTTTTATATTGCTTCAATGTATGGTTTCATTAAATTATTGGGGTGATCGAAAATTAAATGTGTAATGAGCAGGGCCACCACTGGCCACCCACTGCCCCCACCTCTGTATCTGCTGGTGGATAAAGTTACTCCCTCTGCTCATCAGCATCTGTCGCTCTGCTCTGCTTCAGACAAGAAAACAAAAATAACCCTGCCTCTCTTCTTATACACAGTTTAACTCCTACCCACGTGAATATCTGGCAGTAAAACTTTGTTTTACTTGCATTGTGTTCAACTCCAGTCCAGAAAACACTCATCTTAAAGACTGTAAATATTCACTATTCAAGTCGAGGGACATCAGCAGCCTCTTGTTCTGTCTTTGCTTCTATTGTCTGTTTAAAATTACTTTAGCATTTAGCTGCTAAAGAGTTAATTATTTCCCTCATTAAAAAGTGAGCTGTAACTTTTAGGGTTCAGGTTTGCTGATCTGAAGCTGCTAGAAAACAAATAAAGTCGACATCTTAGTAGGTGAAATATATACATCCTTTCAACCACGTGTAAAGAAATGCCCCCCCCCCCCCCCCCCCCCGTTCTTAGTCTGCAGTAGAGCAAAACATATCACATTTAAAACATGGCTAGTTTTTATAGTTGGAATGAAACTGGATATGTTGTTGTTGTTGCTGCAGGTGGATAAGATCAGCAGCAGCCCTGTAACTTCCTCCTGTGAGCACAGCTTCAGAACCAGCTGCCCGTCGTCGCTTCCTCTGGTCAGTCAGGGGTCCCTTCTTCTGTTTCCAGGATTGTTTTGTTCGGGATGTATTCACTGGGATGAAAAGCGAAGCAGTGCATTGTTCTCCTGTAATTCAACACCCGTTCTGTTTGTGGTAACCATTCATGCGTGTGTGCCGCAGGACTTTTCTGGAGACTTCTCCTACCTGGATGGAGTCGTGCAGCAGAGGCGACAGGACATGATGGAGAGCAGCAGCTCCGGGTCTCAGACTCCAGATTATGACAAAATGACCGGTGTGTTCGGTTTTCTTCCAAAAAAAAAAAAAAAGATTCATCTCAACTTGTTGGAGACACTTTGTACAACAGTGGTGCAGTTTTAACTGTATCTGATGTCACAGTGTTTGTTCAAAAATACAAGCAACATTTGATCCTGGAAAGCTACAGGTGGCAAAAAAACAGTGACTTGAAACAACAAAAATAAGGTGTTCTGTCAAAAATGCTCAGTGGTAAACGACGTAGAGTTGCTGAAGACGCTAAAACAGAGTTGTTAAAGTTAAAAAGGGCAGAACAAAAGCTGAATCAACGAAAGAGACACTCGAATAATCAAAAAAGCAAGTTTAACTGACCAGAACACAAACTAAACTGAGCAGAACGTGGAAAAGCCAAAACATGCAAAACAGTAAATACATAAATAAAAAACAAACTAGTCAAACTTAAAGATAAAACAAGTAAAACACTAGGAGTGTAATAGCTAATGGCTAAAATTATTAAATTGTAGCTAAAGTTTGACATGAATAAAAACTTAAACAGTAACTTAAAACAGCATTTAAAAGCTAAAAGCTACAATTAGCAAAACAGGTGCAACGTGATAATGCTGCGTTGCAGTTGTATCGGAACTCGAAATTCTGAAGCCGGACTGACAACAGTTCTGAGCTGAAAGCGTTCAAGTTTCAAACATCGGGAAAAGCGTTTCTATTATTTTACTCTGCAACAATAAAACGTACAATAATAGTGCTCTACGAGGTATTTTGAGTGTACAAACAGTGTTAAAACATATATTTTAACTATCACTATGAAGCACTAGAAGTACGTATGACGTAATGTAAAATAAACAACACAGAACAAACCCGCGTTTGTTTACATACAAGACTAGCAACGTTAGCGGTTAGCTCGGACAAGCATCTGGTACGCTACATACATTAAACAAATGTAAAAAGGGAAAATAAGCAAACAAATTACACTCGTTTTTATTCTGCCTTCTCCCTTCTTACTTTCTGTCTGTTAAATAATGGGGATGGTGCTTGTGTACGTTTCATTACAGGTCAACATTAGCCGTTAGCTTAGAGATACGTGCGCGCAGCAGCCATGTTGAAATGATGACGTAACGCATGCTCGGGCTGCTCGGGAATGGTTTGGATGCGCCGAACTCTCGACTCGAAACTACGACTTCAGGGGGCGTTCCAGTTGAAAAATAGACCTCGGAGGCTCGAAGCTACAACCTCCGAGGACAACTGGAATGTGGCATAAAACCAGTAAAACGGTAGTTAAAAGCTAAAATTTGTAATGGACTAGCTAAAAGCTAAAACTACCAAAATAATAGCTCAAAGATCAGTGCTGAAAAATTGTAGCAAAAAGCTAAACTTAGAAAATCAGTAACTAAAAGCTGCAAATAACTTAAGATAGTTTAACCAAAGTATTGTGAAGATATTTAATGTAATAAATGATGGAAATATTTGTAAATAAAGTAAAATATTATGAAACTTATAAAATTACACAAAACAAAAGCCAAAGCGCACTATTATTAAAAGAATAGTAAAATAGCATAATTTATTTAGCACAAATTAAGCAGTGTTTGTACAAAAGAAACTAAACAGGAGAACATTAGTGTGAAGCTGCAGACAAAACTTTCTCCAAACGTTCTCTCTCATAGAAACTAACAGCTTTAATTGATTTAATATTTACCTGAGCAACGGGAACAACGACCTCTCTCTGTTTGTTTGAGCAGACTTCACAAACCTTCCGGACACGTTTCTCAGCGGAGTGAAGAGCAGAGAGGTTTCAGTCCATGCTGACATTCACCTGCAGAGCCCGAGCCAAAAGAACGGTACGTTAGTGCTGCATCTGAGTAAAAAGCTTTACTTCTTCCTCTGAGGACCCTTTCACTGTCAGACAGGTAATACATCTGGTAGAAAAAAAAATATTTAGCATCTTTAAGTCAGAGTTGTTTAGATATTTACAGGGTAACTCATTATTTTTGTCTCACTATCTAGTCAATAAACAAAGGAAGCTGCTAAAACCATTTCTAGACTTTAAAGAGGTGTCTTGCAGACAGCTGCACACTCAGACTCAAACACTTGATCTGTTTGTATTTATTCATGTTACAAACATATCAGAATTAATATGTGACTTTTTTTTCAGGTTGTATTTACTTAAATTGAAATTCTGACTTAAATAATTGTAGTGATTTTTTTTGATTTTTTTAGTGTTTATTCATTTCATTAAAGCAAAACAAATTTTATATACAATATACAATAAAAAGAAAAAAATGAGAAAAAATATATATGTATATTAAAAATCACAAATAAAATGAAATGAAAGGCAGCAGAGAGAAAAAAAACCTTATAATATCTGCCCCTTTTTTTCCCCAAGAATAAGTTCAAATAACAAAAAAAATCTATGTTATTAGCAAAACAAAAGACAAGAACATCTAATCCCTCTAGAGTGAAGGAAATCTTGTGACTGATTAACGGAATGTTAATCCAGTTTTGTATTTTTCACTTTCTGATCGTTGCAGCCGAAAGTTTTAAACAGAGACTGAGAGTCAGTGTGTCTTATCAATATGAGGCCTTCCTGTCTGCATAAACAAAACTTGGTTACATCCTGATGTAAAAGGTACCGCCTCCAGGGGGGTGACCAGGAAGTGAGAGATATACGATAAGAAGTTGATTCATCATTATTCCTGTAGTTATTAAGTTTGCAGTCTGCTCTTAGATTCAGCCTGCCACAGACACCAGCTGTAGGGAAGCGTTGTTTTGCTGTTCTGATAAGACTCAAGGCCTTTCCACTCGGAGGCCTGCTGACTGATGTTAGCCTGATTGAAGGCAGAGGTCGGCAATAAAGTTTTTAGAAGAGAATCAACTGGTTTTCTTCAATTTAATTCAGCTTGAATTCATTTATTGATCACATTTTTCTTGCAGTAGTCTTTCCCAGATTATGATAATCCACATGTTTGCTGTTTAAACATGAACAGTTGCTTTCAAAGATTAAATTCCAACATGTCGTTGAGCATTTCTACCTGTTTGCCTTTGTTACACTGAAGATATTCAGTCAACCAAGAAGCTACAGAGTTTAGCCAGCACGCAGACACCCAGAAGGTCATTAACCACTCAGTCACGATCCTGTAAAGCAGGGCTATTCAACTGACGGCCCACGGGCCGGATGTGGCCCGCGAGTGCCCAAAGTTCGGCCCGCCAATTGGTTCACTCATCTCTTAAGCCCAAACCCCCGGTTTTCTACTTTAATTATTCTAAGTTATTTTAGTTAAACATACACATGTTTGGTGTCTAAACGTCAGAATCTTGGCTACAAGCTGGTAAAAACCATTTCTATGAACATCCAAGACAATTAATACTACAAGCCGTTGAAGATAAAACTATGAAAGTGAAAATAAAATTGGTTTAAAATTTGGCAAGTCAGATGTCAAAATATTTTGTGGTAAATAAGATGCATAATGTTTCTTTTTTTTGTTTTATCATCACTACATTTATTAAATAGGGTTCTGTATGTTTTCATGATTAAATACAGCAAAATAAACTATTTCAAAGGTAACAGATCATTGCAATACTTAGTTTATTTACATAACTTTAATTGCTGGGTTCGGCCCCTGAGCTGTTTGTCTGCATTAACTGTGGCCCCCTGAGCAATTTAGTTGAATAACCCTGCTGTAAAGGGACATAAATAACAGTATTTGAAGTGAGGCTTATCTAAAAATAAAAACGTAATAATACTAATATTAGCGGTTAAGTGTTGCTACAGAACATATCTGGGTTTAATGTTCGTCAATTTATGAAAGATAAAAACTTATCTGATAAAGTAAATTTGTCAAAAAATAATTACAAAATCTGAAATTAAATTCACTCAGGATGTCTGCATTACTCCAGTTATTTTTAAAGGATTTCTTTTTTCTGTGTTTTTTCTTCACACATTCTAAAAAAAATGCTAAAATATACTTACTGTGCCACTAGGTGGCGAGAATCTTGGGTTCGCTCATAGACTTAAATATGACTAGACTAAGCCCCGCCCATTCCGTACACTGTTAGTCTGTGACAGCATGGAGGAGCAGAAATGGCGTCTAAAATGTCAACAGCTCACAGCCTTCATAGAAACTAATAGATAAACATCAAGCTGAACTGAATCTGTTTCACACATTATCTGTCATGTTTTTACAATAAATTAATAATTATGTTAATTTCATTCAACAATCGTGTAAAACAGCAGATTTATACCAGAAAAATAAATAATTATAAGTAACAATGATCTAAACCAGACCTGAAGTCAGCCTGTAACTTAGACTTTAGCTAGTTGAAAAATGATGACTTCAGCTAGTAATAAAGTATATTTATTATTTCTTCTTACTGTCATAAAATATCCTGATGCATCTCAGTAATCCAGGTAAAAAATCAAAAAGAAAAACATTGTATAGGTC
>NW_013952951.1:235077-237632 GCF_001266775.1 Austrofundulus limnaeus
GTGGAAAACCAACACCTGGTTTATCCACCTTCAGAAACTCTCCAGACGGAAGTTTTGTTTAAAACCTGGGTTCCAGTCGAGGCCCATCAGAGGACTGAGAGTCCAAGATAGTTCCTTGATAATTTGACTCGAGGTGACCCCTACAACTGTTCAGTAAATAACAGTGATTACAGCGACTTTATAAGATTATTTTAATTTTAAACTGTTACATTATGTTCTGCTCAGATGAGCTAAATAAGATCAAATCTGCTGACTTGTGTTGTAAAATGAGACGTTTTCCTGTTTATCTTCTGTTAATAAATCCATAACACAAACAGCTTTTCTGACATTATTTAAAACATTAGATAGTTTATATAAACTGTAAAATATTAATAATAATTGGATTAATATTATTAGTTTTAATGATTTCTACATCGTCAGTCTTTTTTTCTGCTCTGTTGTCAACATGTACAGGAATGGGAAATCCAGACTCTCGTTAGCCGTTAGCTTCACCAGCCGATCACATGGTCACCTGGTTTTTGTCACTCCAGTTCTATAGAACCTCCTTAGGTTTGCTGAGAGTTGTTTTTTTCCTTACACTACCATATTAGTTTCCACATTTCTGAGACAATTTATCATTCAGCAAATTTAGTCATTGTGACAGGCCTGGTCATTACTGAGTTGCGACAACATCTTGCTCTGAGGTACAGAGTTTAGCTTTTTGAGTCGCCCATTTCTGCCTTTGTGTGTCTGCTGAATGGACAGAGGTGGGGAGACGATGTGCCAGTGCCAGACTGAGACATCTTATGGAAAAAACTTTGAGAAAACATAGTCAGTATCTCACTGGACTGAAAAGGACTAGTTTACTAAAAAAAACACTCATAAGGAAGTCTCTAAATGATCTCTAACCTTAAATGGAGACTCTCAACTTACCTGAGTCGCTGAGGTTCACAGTCTTGTGGCTTGAAATTTAATATTTAAAAAAATTATGTGAAAGATTTCCTCTCAAAATAGTCAGTGTTAACAGTTTTTATATTGTGCACCACTAGCATCTTGCTTTAGCTTCATATTTATGTTACCATGTTTTTCACTTGTAGATTATAGAGGCCATTTTAAGTTGATTTTTGTGCATGGGCAGTACGCTGATGGAGAGGGAGCCAACAGTCAGCAATGAATGAGATGCTAAAGAAAATAACTGACCCATTACTAGCTGATTTCGATTTATCAGATTGTCCTAGAAAGCGTAGCTTCAAGGCAAAGAAGGTATGTGGTGAAACGAGTTTCCAAAGATCTGTACAGCTGAGAAGTGGGTGGAAGAGCTGTCTGTATCTTTCTCTCACGTTTGACCTAAAACAGATCCAACTTTCTCAGCTTTCAGTAAAAGTTTATCTTAGTTTGAAACTGAAAGGCAACAGCTGATGTGCATTCTAGGAATTCCAGGTCTTTAGTTATTGATCTCATCTGCCTTTTAGCGAAAAGTCAAATTAAAAGCCAATGTTTCACATTTCAACAAACAGCTGTCTGGACGTTATTGTATGTTAATGATAGATTTTAAAGCTTACAATCTTTGGTCAAAGTTTATGTGGTTTATTTTATAAACAGTTCTGTTTTAAAATACATTTCAAACTATTTTAGCTTTTGATTAAACACAACTTTTTTTTGTAGGCTCAGTGAAACCAACACAAGGACCCACTGTGAAAAACCCTTCCTCCCAGCCAAAGTCTCTGCACATCATCCTCTTCGTTTATCTGTTTTTGTAAGTAACCTGCTGTTAGGGGAAAATTAAGAAGGAACAACAGAGTGAAGACACAATCAGGATGTGTGGAAACCTCTTGTGGTCATTCTGATGGATTTTATGTTGTATTTGTGGACCATCAACAGAGTCGGCATCCTCGTCTTGTCTTCCTGTTACATGGCCTTCAAGATTGTTGCTCTCGAGCATCGATTGAACTCCTTGCTGTCGATGGGAGAACTCATTCATAACAAGTAAGAGCAAGAGTCAATGCTTTAAAGAGTAACTTACCCCAAAATTAACTTTTTTTAGCTGATAAACTTTCTAGAATGTGTCTAAAATGTTATATAGTACTGTTTCTGTGCTAAATTTGATGTGTTTGTGCGTATTTGTTCAAATCTGTAATATTTGGTCTAAAAACGTCTTTTTGCTGCTCATATGGGTAGAGCAGTGGTACTGCAGGCTAATTTGCATATTGGTTAACGGCTCTCCAGAGTGACGTGTCTTCTCCACAGTTTCGTCACAGCGGCTGTGTTCTGGTATAAAAGCCTCTCTCTAAGACACGCCCCTGCAGCAGTCAGAGGGTGGAACAGTTAGCAAGCTTAGCATGATCGTCTGTTGACCTTCAGCACACACACACACACACACACACACACACACACACACACACACACACAAACAGACCAGCCGTCCTGCACAGCGGGAGGGGAGGAGGGGAAAGAAAGGCAGCAACTTGTACAGATTGTCTGTAAATTATAAAGATTTTACATCATTTTGCAGGTATACGGACGTATAGAGCAATCTCACGGATTTTTTCAAGTCTTACGGATATTTTAAAAACCTC
>NW_013952951.1:237838-244976 GCF_001266775.1 Austrofundulus limnaeus
AGAGAGAGAGAGAGAGAGAGAGAGAGAGAGAGAGAGAGAGAGAGAGAGAGAGAGAGAGAGAGAGAGAGAGACAGAGAGAGAGAGAGCAGCAGTACGTCATGCACAGCAGGAGAGGAGGAGGGGAAAGAAAGGCAGCAACTTGTACAGATTGTCTGTAAGTTATAAAGATTTTACATCATTTTGCAGGTATACGGACGTATAGAGCAATCTCACGGATTTTTTCAAGTCTTACGGATATTTTAAAAACCTCATTTTCAAATTTATCTAACATGTCAGAGCCTATAGGATGATTTAAAAAACAATAAATATAACATCAAACAGCCATCTTCCAACCTGTTCTGCCTCTAGAAATAAGTTACTTTTTCCTCTCTCCTTTCCTCCTGCTTCGCAGCAAGCGCTTTCATGTCCGCAGCTGACCACCCCCCGCGGGTGCGAGTTGTAAGGATTTTTTGCAAAATTTATTGATTTTTAGGGCTCTTTATACAGGTAAACTACTTTTATTCCTGATTTAAACTAGCGATCGTGAGCAGCTGTATGCTTTTATTTTTTTCTGTCAGGCTGTCGGAGCGCTCCTCCTCCTCTGTCCGGGGCTGGTGTGGGGTTAAAATCCTCCACCTCAGACGTTCAGAGATGTAACTATCTGCGATACTGTGGTCACTCTCCATGTAGCATCAATTATGCTAATGYTAGCTGCCTGTCACGTTCTCTCGTCCTGGCCATACCTCCGCTCTCTAATCCCCCTTCCCCTACAGAGAAGATACACTTTAAATCCAAAGCGTTCAGATTCTGTTTGATAATTTGATATAAATCTTGTTGCAGGAATCCCAGGAGCCAAAGGTCACAAGTTGAAGTGAGTGCTGAGATCTACGGGGAGCTGTCTACCAACCTCTTCAAGTTAGAGAAGGTTTGTTGTTGTCAGCCTTTGCTGAAAAGCAGGAGTATTTGTTTGTTAGCAAAATATTTCAAACCACTGAGCAGAAAATGTCAGGAAGAAATCACTAAATGTACCGTATCTTTCGGACTATAATGGTGCGTTCACACCGAACGCGATTTCAGCTTCAAAATCGCAGCCAACGCTGAAGTCTGAAGCTTGTGCACTTTGAGGTCAGACGCAGGACAGTTGTTGAAGCGCCGCACGGCGACAGCCGCCACGCCCCTCCCTCCTCTGTCGGGCTCTGTTTAATGTCGGACGAGGAAGTGGCTTTGCTTTATTTACAGAGAGCAAGAGCATGTCACCTCATCAGATAATTAATTCATAATTAATTCACCAGATAATTCAGAGAAGAGGCTCACAGCTGCTTTCAGGACTATTTTTTTCAGTCTGATGAGTCGCTGTCACGCATTGCTGCGGATCAGGACACGACTGCAGSMMCTCATTTTAGCTAAAGAGCAGGAGCTCCGTCTGTTTCAGGTTAGTGGACCTCATTCAGTAAACTGTCCCGTCGGGAAATATGTCGCTACGTCACACAGTGGAGTCTCTCTGATTGGTTGACGCTGCGCGTCGAGCTGCAAAAGTTCAGATTTCCCAACTTCAGCGATTTGAACGATTTGGACGATCTGAGCGTTCGACGCTCAGATCGTCCAAATCGTTCAAATCGCGCTGCTCTAATCGCGCTTGAGGCGCCGCAGAACTTCCCGACGTTGCTTGAAGCGCGTCCACCATAGACTTTGCATGTAAACCTGCTGCTCCTGACGCTGAAATCGCGTTCGGTGTGAACGCACCATAAGCCGCGACTTTTTTCCTGAACTTTGAACCATGCGGCTTATAGTCCGGTGCGGCTTCTACGTGGATTTTTTTCTTCAGCCACCAGGGGGCTCTTTAGCCGGAAGTGTGGTTGCCGTAAATAAAAGGAAGAAGACGTAAGTGCCATTTTGTTTTAGCTAGTAGCAGACACTACACGCTTAATCTTCGACAGACACGACAAAATATTTCTCTTCGAATTCAAACGCGCTCATCATGGAAAAGAATAGAAGATCTTCCTATCATGCCACTTTTAAGTTGAAGGCTATCGAACTTGCGCAACAGGAGGGAAATAGAACCACTGCACGTAAGCTCAGTCTGACCGAATCAATGGTTTGCTTTGGAGACGGCAGCAGGAAGAACTTGTTCAGTGCCAAAAGACGAGAAAAGCTTTCAGAGGACATCACCAATGTGTTCCGAAAGGCTGGACTGCTACGCGAAGAGGGCACCACAGCTTCAGAGCCAGCATTACCCCGGGAGGACAGCGACACAGAAAGCAACACTGAACAGATACCGCTGTGTGACGCAGCTTTTCTCAGCTTGTTTAACTCCGACACTGAAGAAGAGGACTTCAATGGTTTCAGTGCGCCAGAGGAAGATGAATGAGACGTTTGGTTGGACCAGAAACTGTTAAAGAAAACTACCAAAATACGGTCAGTTAAATGAACCGTATTCCTCTGAACCAAACCTAAAGGTTTGCTTTTTATGTTTTGATTCTAGACCTCTCGCTTTTTTTTTTACAAGAGTTTTATGGTTTGTTGTTTTTTTTTTACTCTGATATAAAAAAAACACTGCAAATTGACAATCATTAACTAAAAGTGATGGCTTTTTGTCTTGTTGAATTAAAATTTTCCCATTTAGCTTAAGATAAGCTGAAAAATATTTTCTGTCAAGACATTTGAAATTATTTTTTTCATTATTATTATTTTGTACCGGTAAACTAGCCAACTTTTTTCTTAAATAATAAATGTGATGTTGAATTCACTTTTTTGACGACAATTTTGGGTGTACTGTTTTTTTTTTTAAATGTTGGGGGTGCGGCTTATAGTCCGAAAAATATCTGACTATTTACATGTTGACATTAACCTCAGTGGTGGTCCACTCCAGACAGCTCCAGCTCGTCCCTCAGAAGTCCCGGCTGGATGGTGTTGAAAGCACTGGAGAAATCAAAGAACATGATCCTCACAGTGCTTCCAGACTTCTAAAATAGATTTTATTTTGTGGTTTTGAGTGAATGGATAAATAAACACATACTTTATTTAATATCAGTAGTATAAATTCTGTATATACATTTAGATTTTAAATGGTTTGTGGTGGGTGTCCCTTATTTTAATTTCTTAAAGGTGGCAACCCTACCTACCAGCTAACATGCTAACTCTTGTTGCTTGGTGTGAACATTTTTTTAACTCTATTATCTTGAAAAGAAAGTGTTGCTTTTCTTTTAAACAAGACATGACCGACTGTGTTATCCACTGGAACCAACCACGTCCATTTTAATGTGCATAAAGGTTTAGGGAAATACCTCTTAATGATAGCTCAGGGCCACTGGTAGGACAGACTTTCTCTTTGGTATCTCCTTTAAAGATGCTGAAATCACAGGAATGGTATGATGGGAAAATTGTAGTTACTTAACTGTGACTTTTTAACACTGGTACACCTTGAACACTTTGAATGCACAAAAGTTAAATTACAAGGTTTCACCAAACAGCAATAACTTCTCAGCATAAGATGTTTTTTTGGTCTAAAACTGATCTAAAAATTATCATATGCATTCTGTCAAGGAATACTTTGCCTTTAATACTAAACATGGTTTCGACAATACCTCTGATATAATCCATTAAACTGGATTATTGGGTTGTTTTAAAAAGAAGTGAACTGAAAACGTGTGAACACAAAGGTGGTTTCAGAGGGGTTCATACTTGTTGTTACATAAACCATATGGCAGCGTGAGACAGTTTAAATGAGATACTATTTCATGTTTGCACAGTAAACATGGAGCCAAACCCTGCAGCAGGTTGGCTCAGTTTAACAAACAGACTGGAAACAAATGTAAAACCAGGTGCCTGGCTCAGTCATACAAGGAAAATAAGAATAATAATTACAAAAAAAAAACAAACATTATTTCTCTAAATATAAGAGCAAAAGCATTAAACTTTGAGATCATTCTGCGCTTTAGGTAAAATCTTGACTTATATGTTTTATTTTGTTTTTAGTTTCATCTGTTTTAGTAAACACAGATAAACAGAAAGTAAACACATCAGAGACAAACTAAAATTGCTAATAAAATTTAGCATTATTTAAATGACACCAAAATTTTTTTTGTCATGCACCATTAAAGGCAAATTTTTCTGTCCTGTTAGTTTTTCCTTACAGACCACAATGCTACAATTGCAATTACTATAAGTATTTTATGTTTTTAAGAAGATACACACACACACACACACTATATACAGTATATATATACATGTAAGCTGTTTGCATAGGCTGCGTAAAATGGTTGTGAAATGAGGCAGTCTAGTCAATGTTTGCATGACCCTGTTACCATAGTGTTCTGTTTTATATTAAATGCCTTCATTTGGAACATAAAAAAAATGTTACACAAAAAATAAAAATAAATTGGGTTTAGCTCCAGTATCCCATAAAGATTTTTTTTGAAGGTTTTCCTTTTTAGTTTGCTGATGGTGCAATGAATCCTGGAATATCGTCAGCCTTGTAGAATATGCAGATGCAGCCTACATTTTTGGGATTTTGTGGGTCGCATAAAGGGACAACCACAATTTGGGACTCAGTTGGGACACAATACGGCACAGTGCAATGACGTAACCGGTCTACAAATGTGCCCTACCTGGGCTGCAACCTCTGAATTGAGACACAGCCATTATGTTTTGGATTCAGCCCAATTCAAGATGGCCACCACAGCTAAGTGAACTTAGCAAAAACAAAAATGGCTACAGTTGTGCAGGTATTGATCTGAATTTTGATGTTTGTAACAGAAAGTCATCCTGAATCAGCCATGAGTCATCCTGAGTGTTTACACATTTTGTGAAATCCCACAATATGCTTCAAACAAAGTGTCATCGACAAGGTTTAACCAAAATGGCTATAACTCATGAAAAACAGTGGGCAATACACATTACTACAAGTACTAGACTGGTTATTAATTGACTCATATGTTTGTTGCTCTCTTTTCTCTTAGATTCAAAGAAACCTCAGGAAGCTACTGGAGGAGACCTCGAAGGAGTCTGTTGTGGGCTGATCTGTCCAGACGGAAGCTTCACTTTTAATTAGAGAGGCAGTGTGAGCTCTGCCGAGCAGCACAGTTGGTTGCTCCATTGCCAAAGCACAGAGAGCTGTGTTTAGAAAGCTGTGTGAACATTCGTTGTGCAATAATGATATTATCCTCTTTCTGCTTTTCACTCAGGACTTCTTCTGTTCCTCACTGTAAGGATGTCTGTGCTGCAGCTGTAGGGTCACGTCAGGCAGGATTTCTGTTGCTTCAACATCCGTAGATTTATGGGTCAAAGGGGTCAAAGGTCACATGTCAGTGTTTTCACAATTTCCTTAAAAGGTCAAAGTGCTGTTCAGCAGATTTTGTTAACTATGGAAGGTTTGTAAATTATATTTACACGATGTCAGTAAATCACTCCTGAGGGGATCTTTGCACAACAGGCTCATTCCTTTTTATAGTGTAGAAAAGATTTTTTTTATCTATTTGTAAATAAATAAGTGCTTTATTATACATATTAACATTTTGATGATACTTTAGAATCAGTTTAAGTTAGTTGAGTTTAAAAGTTTATTTATCAAAAAAAATCAACCAATCAATCAATCACTAAAAGTCTTAAGTTTAGTAGATGTAGATATTTTATCAAATAAACATTTTTGAAAATGTTTCCTATCTTACTTTTGGACTCAAACTGTGTTAAATTATGTGTATGTTTGCTCCATGCAGGGACTGAGCCAGAGACCCTCTCAGTAGCTGCTGAACTATTTGCTTCAGTAGTTTTTTTTAAGCTTATGATTATATAACACAGATCGCAGAGATGGGGATTCGTGACTGTTCGGTTTTTTTTAACCTAGAACTCAGAGAAACACAACAACCCCCCGAACATTAAATCAATGACAACAGAGACGAAATGAGATTTTTTAAGATTCACTTTGCAAAGAGGAGAAGTTCCCGTTACTCAACTTTGCTCGAGAGCTTAGTGAAGTCCAGAGAAGTTCTGACCTCTGTGGGCGTGATCAGTCTTTTATTAAAATACGTAAATGTGGCATCACAAGTAAAACAACGAATCAACATCATTTGCTGGAGATATCACAAAAYACAGGAACCAATGAAAATGCCGTTGCTGGGGTTACGATATCTTTAAAGGAACAATGAATACTTGTTTTTTACCCTTGAACGTGGAAACTTACAGGAATGTGGAGAAATGACGATTTCGGCAATTAATTTTAACCTAATCTTACAGAAACTGCTCATAAGCAGTTTCTTGGCAGCTAGATTTAACCTTATCTTACAGAAACTGGCCTTGAGTGCAGTTCCCATCCGGCTGGCTCATCATGTTCCTGTAGAAAACACATTTTGAACTAAACATTGGTAACGTACTAAAAACTTTATTTGATACACACAATGAACTTTAATGAAATGTAATAAAGAAAAACCTTTTCAGTGACCCAGACTTGGACTTGAGTCGCGTTTAAGTCCCAACGATTAGAGACTTAGACTTGACTTGGACCCTAAAAACTTGAGACTTGGACTTGTGGTTTGAGACTTACGAACAATGCAAGTCTTTTCACTGCCCGGCTCACGATTCTCACTCCCTCAATACACATCCATGCTCCGCTCCTTTGGGAACAAATGCATAAAGTTTTAAGAGCAAAGATATTTACTCCTGCTCTCAAATAGAAAATATACGCTCTTGAATAATTCTTCCATACACTCCCCCCCCCCCCCCTCACCTGAGAATGGGAGGGGCCAGCACTGTCCAATGTTAATGATGTGTACCGAACATGGTAAACAGAGCTTCAGCATGGCAGGTGTGTTGCAGTAGGCAGCTTCTCTGCCATTCATTATAAGCTTTGATTACAGAGACTTTATTCAACGCCATAACAAGAGACTTGCAAAATGCGAAGTGTGTGGAGTCCAAATCCTAAATTAGTTTTTGTGATGACTTGTGCAGCCCTTTTACTTTAAGGATTCTGGTTCATCATCTTTGCTGACATGTTTTTATGCATTTAAAAAGATTTTTTTCTGGTATTTTATTGTAAAATCAACAGCAGACTTGTTGGATTTGTTCTTTGTCAATGAAAATATATAATTACAGTATAATTACATTATGCTTTTGTAAGATTACAAGTGCAAAATACAGTTAACAAAACTCTAAATGCTTGATTGTT
>NW_013952951.1:245339-246940 GCF_001266775.1 Austrofundulus limnaeus
AGGCGTGCTGGAGGTCGCTTCTAGAAACAGGTAGGAGAAACAGGTACACAGGTAAGATAATTTCTGGTTCAGAATCACAGGTAGCAGGCTGAGCTCGTACCCAAACAGAGGCGATGCTTCAGCGACGAGATGAACTCCAGCTCTGCCTTATAAAGCCAGTAGGTGATGAGTCCAAATCTGGTGCAGGTGTGGGTGATCAGCGCAGTGCCGAGAACAGGAGGTAGGGGGCGAAAACATTAAAATGCCTCAGCACCCCCTCCTCAATAATCGCCTCCTGGCGATTCAGAGTTTCTTTTCCGGATGATTCCTGTAGAAAGTTGAGATGAGATCGGGGTCCAAGATAATGGACCGAGGTATCCAGGACCTCTCCTCCGGGCCATATCCTTCCCAGTCTATGAGGAACTGATGTCCACGTCCACATCGACGGACATCCAGAATTCGATGAACTGTGTAGATAGGTTGGCTATCAAGAAGACGGGTGGGAGGTGGGGTGTTGGTTGGTGGGCTCAGTGGACTAGTGGAGACGGGTTTCAGTTGGGAGACGTGGAAGGTGGGATGTATCTTCATGTTGGCAGGTAAACGGAGTTTGATAGCTGTGGGGTTAATGATCTTCTCCACTGGAAAGGGACCGATGAACCTGGGGGAGAGCTTTCTAGGAATGTCCTTAAGACTTATGTCACGACTAGATAGCCATACCTCTTGTCCGACCTGATATGAAGGGGCGGTGGAACGATGGCGGTCAGCAAACCTCTTGTTCTGTTGTGCTGTACGCAGAAGGGCTCTTTGAGTCTGGCTCCAGATTCTTCGACAGCGTTGGATGTGGTGGTGGATGGACGGGACCATATTTTCAACTTCATCCCTGGGAAACAATGGAGGGTTATACCCAAGGGAGGCCTCAAAAGGGGAGTAGCCAGTAGCGGAGGAAGTATGACAGTTGTGTTCATACTCAACCCAGGTAAGATATTGACACCATGAGGATGGATTGTTATTTATGACGCACCTGAGAGACGCCTCGAGTTCTTGGTTGCACCTTTCCGTTTGCCCGTTAGATTGGGGGTGATGTCCAGAAGATAGACTGACCTTAGCACCTAAGGCATTACAGAAGGCCTTCCAGACGTGGGAGACAAACTGGGATCCACAGTCGGAAACGATGTTGGTAGGGATACCATGCAGACGAAAGACGTGAGTGACAAGGAGCTGAGCGGTCTCGAATGCCGTGGGTAGTTTACTCAGGGGGACGAAATGCGCTGCCTTGGAGAAGCGATCAACAATGGTTAGAATGACTGTGTTACCTTCTGAGGGAGGTAGTCCTGTGATGAAGTCCAGAGCGATGTGGGACCAAGGGCGAGCGGGAGTGGGTAAAGGTAACAAAAGTCCAGCGGGATGTTGGTTTCCGCTCTTGTTTCGAGCATAGGTGGGGCATGCTGTAACAAACTCCTTTATGTCCGGGTACATTGTTGGCCACCAAAAGTATCTTTTAGAAAATGACAACATGCGAGATATGCCGGGATGACAAGTAAACCTGTGATTATGTATCCAATCCAGTACTTTACCCACAATGTGCCGTGGAATGAATCGGGTGCCAGGAGGTCCAGAGCCAG
>NW_013952951.1:247440-252420 GCF_001266775.1 Austrofundulus limnaeus
TTTCTGCTGGTGATAGGCGACGAGAAAAGAAAGCACAAGGGTGCATCTTACCATCTGGTTCTGACTTTTGGGACAAYACCGCACCGACTCCCAGGTCAGAAGCATCCACTTCTACAAAGAACTGTTTCTGTGGGTCAGGATGGCACAAAATGGGGGCTTGAGAGAAACAAGTTTTTAACTCACCAAAAGCTTGGTTGGCCTCGGGAGTCCAGGAGAAGGTTCTTAAGGTGGTTAGTTGGGTGGGAGGTGCAGTGATACGACTGTAGTCCCTGATGAATCGTCTGTAAAAGTTTGCAAAACCAAGAAAACTTTGTAACTGTTTATGATCATTAGGAACTGGCCACTCTGAAACTGCCCGAAACTTTTCAGGGTCAGTCCTGAACTGACCCTTCTCCAAAATGAACTCCAAAAAGGACACAGAAGACACATGAAACTCGCACTTTTCAGCTTTCACATAGAGCTGATTTTCTTGAAGTCTATGGAGGACCTTTCTGACATGAGATTGGTGTTGCTGGGCGTCACGGGAAAAAATGAGTATGTCGTCTAAGTAAACAAACACACACATTCAGAAGGTCTCGGAGTATATCATTTATTAATGCCTAAAAAACTGCTGGGGCATTGGTTAATCCAAAGGGCATGACTAGGTACTCGAAGTGACCTAAGGGGGTTTTAAATGCTGTCTTCCACTCATCTCCTTCTTTTATTCGCACCAGGTGGTATGCATTGCGAAGGTCCAGTTTAGTGAAGATGGTGGCAGTGTGYAGCTGGTCYTYAATGGAATCTAACAGGGGTAAAGGGTACTTGTTTTTAACTGTGATTTGGTTGAGACCTCTGTAGTCAATGCATGGTCTGAGAGTCTTATCCTTCTTGGCCACAAAGAAAAAACCTGCACCTAGGGGAGACTTGGAGGGACGGATGATACCAGAAGCTAAGGACTCGTTGATGTAGGTTTTCATGGCCTCTTTTTCGGGACCGGAGAGATTATAGAGGTGACTGGAAGGAAGCACTGAATCAGGTATTAAGTCTATGGCGCAGTCATATGGTCTATGGGGAGGTAAGGAAAGTGCCTTACTTTTACTGAAAACAGATGCTAAATCATGATACACTTCAGGTATGGATGATAAATCTGTCTCTTCAACAGGTTCCTCCCCTTTAACGGAGACTGAGACAGCTGACTTTAAACAGTGTTGTGAGCAGAAAGTACTCCAGTTCTCAACCCTCCTTTCTTTCCAATTAATGACTGGGTTATGCAGGGACAACCATGGAAAACCAAAAATAATTTGTGGAGAGGAAGAATCAAAGACCACAAACTCACCGAAGTCATGGTGGTTTCCCGACACAATCACATGCAGACTGGGGACGAATCTGTTGACCTGGGATAGGAGCTGTCCTGTGACGCCGGCGATGGAGCGAGGAGGATCGAGTGGAGATGTAGGGATTTCCAGTTGTTCCACTAAGTCACTTGAGATTAAATTTTGTTCGGCTCCTGAGTCCACAAGGGCCAAAATCGGTAGCTTGTTCTGTCCACAAACTATCGTAGCGGGAAGGAAAAACAAAGAGTTGGGGGAGAAATTGTCCGGTCTCGTCAGCCTCCCCTGTTCTACTGACGAGACTGCCTGTTTCCCCGCAGCGGACAAGTGGCCACAAAATGTCCCTTATTGCCACAATAAATTCACAGTTTCACTGCAAACCGTCTCTGTCTCTCCTCTGGAGTCAGCCATGTGCGTCCAATTTGCATGGGTTCAGTGGAATTAGCAGCAGCTGTGGCGTTAGAAGGCGGAAACTCGCCTCCGATGAGGGGAGCGGGGACCCGGGGATTCTGGGAAATGTAGTTCCTTTCCCTCTTTCGTTCTTTCAGTCTGTTATCAATACGAATAGACATGGCGATTAATTCATCCAGGCTTCCGGGTTCCTCCCGGGAAGCCAACTGATCCTTTAGTTGCTCCGTCAAAGAATTAACAAAAATACCTTTTAATGCGAGCTCCTCCCAGCCTGCCTCCTTGGCCAAAATTCGAAAATCCACAGAGTGTTCAGCTGCGGACTTATTACCTTGTCGGAGATTGATTAGCCGCTTCGCTGCCTCCTCCTGCTGGAGGGGATGGTCAAACACACGCTGGAATTCTTGAATGAAAAGCTGAGAGGTGAGAGTGTCAGAGGAATGTGCAGACAGAAACGCTTGAGCCCATTTGAGGGCTTTCCCCTTTAAAGCTGAAACAATATATGTTACTCGGGCTGAATGGGMAGGAAACAATGACGGGGAACGAGCAAAGGCTGATCGACATTGGAGCAAAAAACCAGCACAGTGATTAATGTCTCCATCAAAAAGTTCAGACAGACGGATATCTGGTTCTCCAGTAGCTATAGCTGGCGGGGGGGGGGTGGCAGCTGGTTGTACAACAGGATTGACAGGGAGAACAGTATTTAGTTTACTGTCGAGGGCAGAGATATGTTGAGTGATCTGACTTAATAGTGCTCTAGTTTCCTGTTGCGCTAAATATAATTGATTGAGTTTCTGATCGTGATCCATAATTTTAGACTCGGGTTGACTAGTGGTTACAATGGTCTGATTTTCAGTAGTATTGCTCACGGACATATGACTTGGCTGAAGCATACTATCAGGTTGGCAGGAGGAGGTCAACATGAGCAAATACTAGCAATAAACAGAGACTGAAAACGTTGGATAAAAGGTAAGTGAGTTTATTTATACTGGTGCAGGGATCTTGGGGACAGGACCTGAAACAGAGTTTATGGTAGAGGTGAGTAATGGGCAGGTCTTCCGGTAAGAGTCTTTAACAGGTGAGTAGTAGAAGGTGTTGCTTATGGGCTGGAGAAGGAGATGAGTTTCGGAGGAGTTGGTCCAACAGGTGAGGTTCCACAGGTGAGTATATACAGGTGCAGGTCTATTTACAGATTCTCGTGGCTGGCTGCGCATGAAACCCAGGTGAGTGCGGTTCGTGTTTCCTAGGCGGGAGGCAGGCGTGCTGGAGGTCGCTTCTAGAAACAGGTAGGAGAAACAGGTACACAGGTAAGATAATTTCTGGTTCAGAATCACAGGTAGCAGGCTGAGCTTGTACCCAA
The DNA here is from genome assembly GCF_001266775.1 of Austrofundulus limnaeus. Taxonomy (NCBI): domain Eukaryota; kingdom Metazoa; phylum Chordata; class Actinopteri; order Cyprinodontiformes; family Rivulidae; genus Austrofundulus; species Austrofundulus limnaeus. The sequence goes on from NW_013952951.1 coordinate 250,519, forward strand.
ACAGAGGCGATGCTTCAGCGACGAGATGAAGTCCAGCTCTCTGTCTTATAAAGCCAGTAGGTGATGAGTCCAAATCTGGTGCAGGTGTGGGTGATCAGCGCAGTGCCGAGAACAGGAGGTAGGGGGTGAAAACATTAAAATGCCTCAATCTCATACAAAGATAAAAATCAAATTACGTCTGAGCACCTGTTGGTCACCAGGACAAATGTTCACTTTTACCCTTTTGTTTCCGCTGTGGGTACCAGGAGGGGAAGTCAGCGATTGAAGGTCATCTCTGGGGGTCGTCTCCCAGGCAGGGCTCTTCATGCAAGCTTGATGGCAGGCGGTCTGCCTGTAACTCGACTGGTCCCGTGGTCAGAGTAGGGGGTCACTCCCTGGTGACAACGTGATCCGGTCTTCTTTAGGCGGCTGCAAGACTTGTTCATTTGATTTGAACTTTGTAGAGAAAACGAACTAAAACGACGCGTGAGTTACAATTAGCTTATTTAATTTCTATAAAATCAAACTCAGGTGTTGAGTCGTTGTGAAACAGTGGCTGTATGTTAAACCAGCGGGAGATGCAGAAGGACCACCATCCTGCCCAGTCCATGGGGGAAGGGCTGGCAGGAAGGGCCTCTGCTGAACTTCGGGAAAGCTGTTTCTGGCTTCTGATGTTGAAAAACTCTATTTTTCTTTCTCTCTGCAATTCTCTGTCGGGAGCTGCACTAACTTTTAAAACCTCTGTTTTGGGCGGAGTCAAGGTTTTAGTTGGCCAATAAAAATGTTACACCTTATTCAAGAAAAGGATCTCAGAGAGTCTGTTGGAGGTAGAGGTTTACTTTGAAAACAAAAACAAGGAGGGTTTTAGTTTGATTATCTCGTATCTGTGCTTTGCCTCAGGGATAAAATTGTCACAGTTAATTATTAAAATTCAAGTCCTAAGTTTCTAAGGATTAAATCATAGAATAAAACACATCTCCTTCAGGAGAACATTTCATCAAAACAATTAACACCACACAGTTACCACACTGAGTCCTTAGTGGGCAAAAAGTTAAAAAGAGAACATAGTAGTGCTTCAGTGGGTTTTGTTCTTTCTGTAAAAAGAAACAAGTAAATCACATTTCTTTGATTACGATATATGAAAACAGACAGTTGGATAATAACATTCAATCTTGTTCTCTTTTATTTCACATTTAATGAAGAATGTAGATTTCTTTGTTCTCAGTCACACTGAAGAGTCTGGTTAAAGGCATTTATGGTCCCTTTTGAAGATAAGCAAACAGACAGTCCTTATGGGGGAAGGAAGCAGCAGGGACAAATCAGAATGTAAATTCTATCAGTTTGACTGCTGGGGCGTCATCGCAAAGTCTAGTGGGTGAAGGTGTAAGAGATGTTAATTCAGCCACAAAGGAAGTTCCATGCAAAAATCTTTAGAAATAGTCTGAGGTCAAAGTGGGGGTTTTCTACCTTTCTGAGCCATTGTCATAGGAACAAGTGAAATCTGATCAGAAATGATGATTTATATGCAGGAAAATGCTACACTAGTGAAATATAAAGTTATTAGTGAAGAAAATTTGTCTGGATAACAGCAGACTGACTGCTCGCAAAATATAGGACAGGTCTGGACCACACCTGAATTTTGTTCGTATCTGAAGAAAATCTTAGAATATGAAAACATTGGTGAATGCCACAAATTCTCCTAAAGCTTGTACGCACAATTTAAGAACAAATCTGTGCGTACGAACGGTTCTTGCATGAGCTGTTTACACTGGATCCTTCATCATCCTGGTAGATGGAAGCAGATTTTTATCAAGAATGTCTCTGTACATTTTTCCATTCATCCTTCCTTCAATTATGTGAAGTTTGCCAGTACCATATGCTGAAAAACAGCCCCACACCATGATGTTCCCACCTCCAAACTTC
>NW_013952951.1:253625-255704 GCF_001266775.1 Austrofundulus limnaeus
AGTTTGTGACAGAGTTCCTGCCTTCTCGTCAGGCCTGTCCGAGACCTGCTTTGAGGCAGTAAATCGTGTTTCTTCACTCGAGGTGACCCCTACAACGGGTATAGGCACAGAGGGCCCGGCCCCCAGGGCGCCCCCCCACAAGCCGAGACCCGACAGGTCCAGAGGACCCAAGCCCCGAAAGGCAGCCACCAGGCTGAGCCAGCACACCTGAGGACCCAGCCCCAGACCCCAAGAGCCATCTGCACGCCGGCGGGCAAGGCACCCCTACCAGAGGGCGGTATGGGATGGGGGCGACAAATGAACCAGGGGAGGGGGAAGTCCACGTCCCAGCCTGACACATACCCATGCATACACAAACACAATCATACAATCCCACCCTCCTCCTCGCACCCACTCATTCAAAGACATACAAAATAGACACCACACTCCATTCACACTCCCAATACACACTCTATACCCCCCAGGTCCAGGGCATGCCCCCGCCCCCCACAGAGGGCGGCCCACACCCGAACCCAGGAGGTAAACCCATTTGTCTTGGTGTGGAGAGGAGCAGACGGCCAAGCCCCAGCCTGGACCGCGCCGACCCAACTGGCCACCCCCGCCCCAGCAAGGCCATGCCCCCACTATCCCCCAACAACCGCCAAAAGCCAGGGGTACACCCTCAGCGACACCCGCTGGAACCTGGCGACGACCCTGGCCAGTGGGCCGACCACACCAACCAGGAGCCACATCCCTGGAGTCCACGCAGCTCCAGAAAAGCCAGAGTGCAAGCCCGACATCCTGCGACCCCCAAGCTCCCAGTCCACCATCAGTCTAGGCCCCCACCCGGCGGCATGCCCCCCGCCAGGGCCCCACCCCCAGACATCAGTAGAGAAACGGAGGAGTGAGAAATAAATAAATAAAAGAAGACCCCGACACACACACCCCTACCCTCTAATGTGCTATTGATGCGTGTTGTTCTATAGTGTAGTTAAAAGGAGAGGAAGAAGGGGCAGAGGCTGGCGGGATGCCAGTTTCCCCCACACCCCAACTCCACCCCAACCCCTAAGTGTCTACCTGTAGCTATTGGGGGAGGGCACAGATATCGGTGGTTATAGAGTGCCCCACCCCCACCCCACAGTTCCTATATGTGAATGTCATGAAGATGTTATAGTGAGTGTCTAGAGTGTGTAGTAAAATTGGGGTCTAGCAGCTAGCCTGTTCCCCCAGAACCCTGTATGAATGAAGTTGTAATTGAAGAGGGTGCGGGTATGTGGTGAGAGACAAGGAGAAAAACTACTGGGGGGAGCAAAAATGCTCCCACAGGGAGCCAGCTCCCCCGCTGACTCTAGTAGCCCCCAGCTCGCCGAGATCCATCCAGGGACTGAGGCCCACGCGGCTGTTTGTATAAGTTGTAGAAGTTCATGTACTGATTACTTTCTGAGACTGACATTAAAATGTGCTGAACTGAAAGTTGTTGAGGATGACTCACCACCACACTGAATTGTAGCGCAGTATCAAAGATGTTGACAGAGTTAGCCATTTTTGCAGTTTCTAAAATCATTTGATTGTGGAGGCCATCTTGTCTTGGGTGGACTCTGAACATTAACCAGTTGTAGATYTGCATCCAGTGATCAGTCTCAGAAAGTTTCATAATACCCTGTTCTGTGGTTGATGAAATATTTTYTTAACAAAGTGTATTGATACTTTAATTGGCAAAGTTTTAAAACCAGCGTGATCAGTTAGTGTTCACTGTCTCTCAAACATTACCACACCAAACTTTAGCTCAATATTTGTAAATCTAAAAAACATAATTCTAGAAACCAAACCCAGCTGTTACAGACAAATGAACAGTAAAGAATAAACAGACATTTCTGCCCTGATTTCTGCTGACTCAGAATCTAGCCRTGATTGGCTGTATCCAAACAGACAGACGAGTTCCTCCAGTGAACATTTGTGGTTGGGCCTGCCCAGGACCTAAACCACAACCCACAAGATTTTCAAAGCCAAAGGCCACCAAACCAGCAGACCTCAGAGATTTCAAACCCACACCTTGGCTTTCATTTATGAGGGAGAGGCAGAATAGAGAGAATGGGGGGG
>NW_013952951.1:258740-261381 GCF_001266775.1 Austrofundulus limnaeus
TTCTTGGACCATGTATTTCTGTCTTTGTTAAATAAATATTACCATAAGAGTGTGAAATATTAATGTTATGGCATAATGTTTGTTCTGTATCTAACCAAGTTACATCTAGTGGGGTAGGATATAACCATTTGGAAATGTATTGAAGCCTATTAGCCAAGAAGTAGTAATAAAAGTTTGGAAGCTCTAGTCCTCCTGAATCTGCCCACATTTTGTTCATATCTGAAGAAAATCTTAGAATATGAAAACATTGGTGAATGCCACAAATTCTCCTAAATCACTCGTACGCACAACTTAAGAACAAATCTGTGCGTACGACCGGTTCTTGCATGAGGCCCACTGTTTACACTGGAGAGTTAACTACAAAGGGACTTGAACCCTCAGACCTCTGATCTGAAGTCAACCACACTATAGATTAGACCACCTTCTGTTGCAGTTGCCTACGTTGTTTTCACCACAAAACTCTGCACTACTTTTGGAATTGTGGGCACTTAGAACACAATCTGGTACATCTATCTTTATGGGGACTTGGCATTCATTCCATTATTTTCTACAGCCTAACCCTGACCACTAACCCGGCCTGTCATGATAACAAATTTTGCTGGGCGATTAATTGTCTCAAAAATTATTGTGATAAGCGATAATATTGCCTGGTGACCGTTTCACAACTAATAATTATAAAAGCGTAATAATGTAAGTACATCCTCTCAAAGATCCATAAACTTTAATTTTTAAAGAATGTTTTAAGAAAATGGACTCTCGGTCTCTAACAAAAATGTACTTGAATTAAAAAACAAAGAACAACAAAATGTAAATTAAACACCACACACAAAACTGAAGCAGTAAATAAACAATATTAAAGAGCAGCATCTCTTTAGAGATGAAGCAAACTACACAGCCTGGTGAGGACCCACTGTTTCTTATGGGGACAAAAGCCTAGTTCACATCCTAAGTAAAGTTTAAGCCAGGTTTAGGGCCAAATAGGTGATAGAAAATACCGGTAAATGAATGGAAGTCAATGCAAAGTCCCCATGAGGATAGAAGAACAAACGTGTGTGAGGATGGGACAGGAGACAAGCAGACCACTGCAGGGGAGGAAAGTTCAGGGTTTTAAAACACAGTGCTTTTAAGTTTCCTGTTATTTTTGGGAGCTACAGGGTAAAGTCTTGACGAGTTTGTTGCGGGTCTGTCTGCCTCGTTCATGGAGGCACACAGGCGGGGGAGTTTGAGCCCCCACCCCCTCTCCTTCTCTCTCTCTCATGGTGCGTTCACACCGAACGCGATTTCAGCTTCAAAATCGCAGCCAACGCTGAAGTCTGAAGCTTGTGCACTTTGAGGTCAAACGCAGGACAGTTGTTGAAGCGCCGCACGGCGACAGCCGCCCCGCCCCTCCCTCCTCTGTCGGGCTCCGTTTAATGTCGGACGAGGAAGTGGCTTTGCTTNTCCTATCTGTGATGCAGCCCTACAAAGATGCATTCCTGGACTTATACAAGCTGATATCCATAGCTTTGACTCTTCCAGTAACATCAGTGAGCTGTGAGCGCAGTTTTTCTTGCTTGCGTCGTTTAAAGAACTACCTAAGAAACAGCAGCGGAGACAGTCGAACAAGTGACCTGGCACCATAAGACCTGCAGTGTGAACGTAACCTACCTACCTACCTACCTACCTACCTACCTACCTACCTACCTACCTACCTACCTACCGACCTACCGACCTACCGACCTACCTACCGACCGACCGACCGACCGACCGACCGACCTACCTACCTACCTACCTACCTGAAGGAAATTTTGTAAATGATTAACTGAATGTTAGATGCAGTTTTGTATTTTTATACTTTCTGATCATTGCAGTCATAAGGTTAAAACAGACAAGAAGTTTCGGGCCTTCTTCAGAGGCATCSTAACACAATAAAAGTCTGGCACTTTTACTGTGTAATATTTCTCTGAGCACATTTTAGATACATTGGTGAAACAAGTTAGATTCTGTAGTGTGATTATTATTGTGTGTTTCCTCTTCACTGAGACCAAAGAACCAGGTGTGCTTATTTCATCTCAGGGGGAGAGAAGCTCCAAAGCTTTAGTAAATTTTGAGTGTGCTTAAAATATTGGCATTTAATTTTGTTTTCAGAGCTTGAAATGCAGTCATGTCATACAAATGTTACAACGCTTTCAAGGTCAGACATTTGGTTGTGCTCRTTCTCTTCTTTCAGACAAAATTAAAGTATATGTCACATTTTTCACACATCCCTCACTTTTTCCTTCTGTGAGGTGGGTTAAGGAAATCTTTAAAACTGAGGACCAATAACAACCCTAGGTTCTCCCCTGAAAACAAGACCCAAGATGTTATGTGCAACCCTGTGTAACTTACCCCAAAATCAACTTTTTTTTAACAAATAAACTGTCTAAATTGTGTCTTAAGGGTAATACCTTGCTATTTTTGACCTAAATTTAACATTACCATCTAAAATAGTTTATATCTTCAATATTTGTTCAAAAAACGTCTTGGTGCTGCCCCCTATGGGTTTAAATTTGGACTATTATATTTGAAGTACCTTGTGACGTGCTGTACTGTGTGACGTGTCACAGCACAGTGTTCAGTATAAAAGCCTCTCTGTAGAGACACGCCTGCAGAGATTCAGGAG
>NW_013952951.1:263302-264575 GCF_001266775.1 Austrofundulus limnaeus
GTGAAAAGGAGCATGAGACGGTTGAGTTGAGATGCTGTGCCGGATGTTCTCAATTTTAACGACAAAGTGTGTTAGGAAGTTGTTGGGACTGGCAGGTGAACAGGCGGTAGGAGAGGAAATGACCGGGGAAACCAACGTGTCCATGGTGCTGAATAAGGCTCTGGGGTTTTTCTTAAAGCAGGTGACCAACTGAGCAAAACATTGACACCTGGCATTTTTTATCATGGTTTGCAGTGATAGTCTGAGATCTCTAAGGTGAAGCCTGTGCACTTCTAAACGGGATGACTTCCACAGATGCTCTGCCTGCCTACATTTGCGTCTAGCAGAGCGGATGGTCTCATTCATCCATGGAGTAGGTGTTTTAACAGCAGAGGATTTAGTGGTTCTTACAGTACAGTCATTAAAAACAGTTGAACAGTGATGGTCTAATAAATCGATAAATATAAAGAGACATTATCAAATGGTTGCAAATTTCAGCCACTAAATAACATTGCTGATTTCTTTCCCCTTTTTTGTTTTTAGCTTTTTATTCACTTTTTTGTAATTTGACCCAGGCAAATGTGGGACATTGTTTCAATCTATTGGACGCTGAGACAAGAGTGAAAAATGTGGGACAGTCCCACAGAAATTGGGACATCTGGTCACCCTATTCAACTTGGGTTCTGGAACTCAACTTTTAGAAAGTGGTTAGACCCTGACACCAATTTTTAGCACAATACTGTAGCTTATGTGTACAATTTACTGAGTTCTAGCCATTTTCAGACACATAAACATCACTTTTCATCAGCAGACAATAAGTCCTTTTAACTCCTTTACTGAACAGTTTCAGGTTCCTCTCTGCTCTGGTGGATCTCCTGGCGTCTGCAAAGTAGCAATTAAAACCTGGAACTTTCATGGTTTCTAACTTGAGGTTTTGGATGGGACCAAACCAACACCAAAATACCAGTTAAACACATTTTAAGTATCTCTATTATATGTTTTTGTTTCTTAAAACCTGCTGTATTTAAATTGTATGTTTAGAAGCATCAAATGTGGTAAAAGTGGAGTAGTGAGGGTCTCAGTCATATTTTTCTTTTTCATGATGTCTGTTTCTTTAAAAAATGAAAATGTTATATTTACATTCCCACTATTGTCTTTCTGTTTGTATTTAATATTACCTCCGCCAAGGGAGGAGGTAATGTTTTTGGTCTGTCTGTCTGTCTGTCTGTCTGTCTGTCTGTCTGTCTGTCTGTCTGTCTGTCTGTCTGTCTGTCTGTCTGTCTGTCTGTCTGTC
>NW_013952951.1:265758-266800 GCF_001266775.1 Austrofundulus limnaeus
AAAAAAAAAAAAAAAAAAAAAACAATATGAGAAAAAGAAATTGTCTATTTGTTTAGTCCAAACTGACAAGAACTTTGAATCCACAGTGATGCTTCACAGTGGATTCTTATGAATCTGCTACGTTGGAGGCCTCACACAATGGAAGCGAGCGGATCCCGCGGTGGCAGTCATTGAATCACACAACACAAGCTGTGGGATTGCCACGCCAACTCAACTGCGGAGTTCCACAGGGTCCCATCCTGGACCCAATTCTARTCCTGCTCTACATCCGCCCCCTGACTGAGGTCATCAAATATTTCCCAGACGTCTCCTTCCATTTCAATGCAGATGACCTGCAGTTATACTGCTCCTATAATGACTCCACCACCCACAAGCTCACCTTTCATAAAATGTGTCACTAAAGTTAACCAGTGGCTGTCTGACAACTTGTTGCTTTTAAACCTCAGTAAGACAGAGACACTGATCCTGGCCCCTGAAAATAAAATCCCTAAGATAAAAGAARATCTCGGCTTTTTAAGTTCAACTGCTAAGCAGAATGTGCGCAACCTGGGAGTAAATCTTGACTCAGATCTATCACTAGATAAACACATAAAGAACCTGGTTTCCACTTGCTATTTTCAGTCACTAATATCTCAAAACACCGGCCCCTGCTGTCCACTTCAGACTTGGAAATGGTAATTCATGCCTTCATTTCTACCCGCTCAGACTATCTTGTTCACCTGCCTAAACCAGAAACAGTTAAATCATCTTCAGCTTGTCCAAAACTCGGCAACAAGACTCCTAACTRYAACCTCCAAATTCACCCACATCACTCTGATCCTAGCAGAACTTCACTGGCTTCCGGTTAAATTCAGAATCCGGTTCAAAATCCTGGTCCTCACCTTCAGAGCTCTTCATGGCCAAGCACCTGAATACATTAAAAGTCTCATTTCCCCTTACAACCCCAGACAGGACCTCCGCTCACAAAATCAACATCTCCTTATGGTTCCCCTCACTCGCTTTAAGACCCGTGGTGACCGGTCCTTCTCCTCTGTGGCCCCCA
>NW_013952951.1:267766-269811 GCF_001266775.1 Austrofundulus limnaeus
CTTTGTTTTCTTTACTATTGAACTTACGCCATATTTTCTCTCCCACATTCATTGTTTTTGTGTATTATTGTATATTTTTGATCTGCATTGACCTTGTGTTTGATTTACAATTTTAGAAATTAATTCCTGATTTGATGTTTCAATTTTCGTTGCTTATGTGTAATTATGTTTTTCTGTTGCATTTTATTCTTTTCACCATTTTTATACTGTTAATGACTGTACAGCACCTTGTGAAAATATTTCTGTGAAAGGCACTTTATAAATAAAACTTTACTTACTTACTTTTATCTATCTCTGCCTTGTTTGCAGAAGGAGAAGAGAGAACGGCAAAGACGCAGCACCAGCTGCCAATCACAGTCCCTGTTTTTCTTTAATGTTTTTAAACTCTTACCTCATATATCTTCTCTCTTCTTTATATTTACTACAAGTTACTATAACACACTGTATTGTTTCATCCTTTCCACAGTGGTTACATTTCCCTGTAATATGCTTTTGTATTTTAAAAAGTGTAAAGTTGAGTCCTGTATGTCCAAACCTTATTTTTATTATTCTTTCTTCCTTCCTATTTCATCTTCTAGTTCTCTCTTCTCCTACTGCTTTTTTATGAAAATTAAATGCCACATACATTTTTAAAACGAGCTTTCTCTGATCCAGCCCCTTAGAATCTGCAGTTCTGCATGTTCAACACACATGATTCAGATGACTGAATTATCCCCTCAGCTCATCAAGTTCTGCAGAAGTCCGTTAATCAACAATTCATTCAAATCAGCTGAGTAAACCAGAATTCTTTACGTCATCAGGTCCAGCACCTGCAGCATTTGCTGTACCCAGCAGATGGCAGCAGGAGTACATCCGACTGCTGAAGTTTGTAAGAAGAATCTAAAACACAGACGTTCTCATCTTACAGTTTCTTTCAATTGTTTACACACATTTTCTGAAAGCATGCATCATACTCCGAACTCTACACACACACACATATCTAAAAAACACACAAAATGTGGGAAAAAACTTTTCAGTTCTTCAGCAAAATGAAACTTTACACTCAAAACAATGTACATGAGTGTATTGTAAAATAATTTAGAATATTGTTTTTATACTCAGAGCAGACAAACATATGATTATACATTTTCCCCACAAAAACAATGTACACAACGTACATCACAACCAACCCAAGATTGCACTTAGTTTAGTTTAAAAAGAAAAAAAGCACTACTCTGCATCCTCTCCTCTGTTTCAGTCTGGCCAAAGCACCTCATCCACATCACAGTATTTTCCCTTGTCAAGCAGCTGCAGAAAAATTGCCTGGAATGGCAAATCCAGCCATAGAAATCATCAAATGTTATATCTCCACATGCATCTTCCATAGCTTGGAGAAGAGGTGTACGCATTTGTGGATTTCGGTCACACACTTTCTCTCTCCAGGCAGAAAACTTTTCTCAACAGGATCAAGAAATGAAGAATATGGAGGGAGATAAACCAGTTTCTGTTAGATGTTCCTAGATCCAAACTGAAATCTAGAGGTGACCGGGCTTTTGCAATAGCTGCTCCAAAGCTGTGGAACAGTCTGTCTCTTACTATTCGGTCAGCAGAGACTGTTGAGGCTTTTAAATCTCTGCTGAAGACCCACCTCTTTTCTTTGGCTTTTGATTAAGACCGAGTTGAAGGTTCATTTAGACCTTTTTATATATTGTGTTTCTGTATTGCATTTGCATGTATTATTTGTTTGTCTTTTGATACAAGTCTTGACTAAACTGTAAAGCACTTTGGTCAGCTTTTGTTGTTTTAATGTGCTACATAAATAAATTTGACATTGACAGTGACATAAAGAATTAAAAAGTATAGGGTGGGTGTGGCATTTAGTGTTTCTGTTCACCTGACCTCCTGATTGGCCAGCAAGCTGATTGAGCACACCTGTGGCAGATCTCTACTCAGCGCTCTACCAAAATAAAAGGCTGCACTTAAGTTCTGGGGTCTGATTTATAAAACTGGCGTACGCACAATTTGAGCCCAGAAACTTGCGTACGCCACTTTTTACGCCAAGGTTG
>NW_013952951.1:276958-278822 GCF_001266775.1 Austrofundulus limnaeus
CTTTTAGTATGGTTTCCACGCAATCCTTTATAAATGAGACCCCAGGTCAGATATCCAGATATCTTACCAGTAGTTACACCTGTCATCAATACAGCCTAAACCTGAGGAGTCCAAAGGCCTTGCTGAGCTCACCTACTGACTCCTGTCTTAATTACGAACTAATCATCACACTTTATATGCATGATTTAGTAAGCTTACTAGACAAGTAGGATTTTCAAACTTGCAAAAACTACCTGTTTTATTGAGGCTAAAAGTRGTCATTCATAACTGTCCTAACCAGGGCACAGATTTACAGGATCCCGAAGCCAAGGCCTCCTAGAACCAGGTGACRGCCTGACTTCTTTCCCCACTGCTCTCACCCCCACTCCCAGACTGGTCTTATCAACAGGAGGCATGAAGGGAGTTTACACAAATGTGTTATTTCAGCTCAGACCAGTGCGTTGAATTGTAGCTTTTATTTAAATGCCAGCAGAATCATTACAGAAGAACGTATCAAGACTCAAAGATCAACCAGGAGCCGCTGCTTGATTTGTGCTCTTCAGACAAAAACTGTATTTGTTCTGAAGAATAATAAAAACAGTAAAATGTATAAGGTTTTACATCCTTATGTCTATTTAAAAATCAAAAACAGAAAATACAAAGAAAATGTTTTCAAGGGATTAATAGTCCACACAGGTCTTTACTCAGGCCTAAATGCCCCAAGTCATCCGTCGTGGTTCTGCACAGGTCATTTTTATAMTCATCCTGTATTTGCATATCATTACTAAACATTTTCCTTCTCCTCTTTCATTCTTTTGTTCAAGAGGAGAAGGCTTATATTTCAACAGGTGACTCCTGTCTTAATTACGAACTAATCATCACACTTTATATGCATGATTTAGTAAGCTTACTAGACAAGTAGGATTTCAAAACTTGAAATCCTTTGGTTAACATTATCTGGGTTAACCAAAATACATTTGTGGTAAAAAAAAATCACAATTATTGACATTATGATTGATTCTGTTTGGAATTGCTCCTTCTATCTCACGCTSTAAGATTTAGATGTCTCTGCTGGAAGGGGGTAGAATGACAGTTCTCTGATTCATGATGTCTGGGAGGCCAGGAAGGCTCGAGGGAGTCTGGTAAGTCTACTTGTGCTGATGCAGGGGAATAAAAGGAAGAGATCCAGTGAGGTGGAACCGCGGTCATGTGTCCAGCACCTGCTCTCCTGCCTGGATTTAGCCAGAAACCCCCTGGTGGGCTATGTTTCTGCAAAAATGCATAAAATTCAGAAACCCARCTGATGGATCACTTCCAGGCAATAAAAGGAACAGATTTGGTCAGGTGAAACTGGTCCTTGAAGCTCAGCACCGGGTTTTAAAGCTGCCTGCCTGCTAAAAAGCCCCCGGGCAATATTTCTGCATTAATGCATAAAATTCAAAAACCCACCTGATAGAAATGTTCCAGGCGATAAAAGGAACAGATTTGGTCAGGTGAAACCGGTCCTGGAAGCTCAGCACCGYGTTTTAWAGCCGCCTGCAAGAGAATTTTARATTGTGTGCTTTGACTTTGAAAAAAGGGCGGTACTCTTGTGGTAGCCATGTTGACCCTGATAGATTTTTGTTTTGTTTTTCCTCCCCTGTATGAAGAGAAGAGAGGAGAGTTCTTTGAATAAATGGAGAAGAGTTCCCGTGCTCCAAAGTTATTTGGTTCTAGCACTGGAAAGGGTTTCCAGCCCTCATAGCTCGCACGTTACAGTAAGTACTAGTTGGAGATAAAAAATGGTACTTTTTGTTCAAGCATCACTTTTCTGTTTCTGTCAGGAGTTAAATAAGGATTTTATCTTTTCTTTTTTTTGTAGGTAAATATATGGTAGTAGATAGTT
>NW_013952951.1:279473-281290 GCF_001266775.1 Austrofundulus limnaeus
TGGTGCCAGTTTCCCCTCCACCACTACTCTAACCCAAAACCCTAAGTGTCTATATGCAAACCTTGGGGGGTAGGCACAGGTGGCGAGAGTGGAGCCATCCTGCCACTTATTGCCATGAGTGCCCACCTTAAGTTCCTATTTGTGAATGTCATGAAAATATTACGAGTGAATGTCTAAGATGTACAATAAAATTTGGGGCCCAGGTGGTTATGGCAAATAGAAATGTAATATTGTTGTTCTTATAACACAACTGAGCCCCAAAAAAACCTACATGGGTGAAGTTGAAAGTGAAGAGAGTGGAGGTGTGCAGTGAGAGATGGGGAGAATAAGCTGAAGGAGCAAAATGCTCCCACAGGGAGTCAGCTCCCCCACTGGCCCCAGTAAGCCCTCCCATTCCCCAAAACCCACCCAGGAAGAGCAGTCTAAATACGTCTCCCACCAGGCAAACCGCCAAGCCCATGGAGCCCCAGACCATGGACTGACGGAGCCCCGAAGGCCACCAGAAACCAGGACCAACACCCCACGCCCCCAGAGCCACCCAGACCCCCAAAACCCGACCCCAGCCCCATAGCCGGCCCGCCGCCCAGAGAGGCCACCGTTCCCCAGCAAGGTCGACCCGGCCAAGAGTGCTCACCCAACCYCTGACAGAGCAAGGGGCACCCAGAGCGGGCCCCCGCCACAGAAAGGGGCCAACCAGCCAAAACAGCACMGCCCCCAGCCACCACCAAAGGCCACCAACCCAATCCCCACCCCAGAAGACATACTACACCCACCCCAACATACGGGCCACTATCAGAACATATAACACAAGCACACCCAGGCTGGGTCGATCCCCCCCACTAGCCCCATGTCATGCCCCCAGCCAACCCTACCCCCAGCCCATGAGAACCGCAGACCACCAGTGCACCAGAGGCCCCCAGCCCAGAACCGGGCACCAGGGCACACACTGGCCCAGGGCCTGGCAACCAGTCCGCCAGAGCCCACCAGAGCCACAGCCCAGGGGCGGCATGTCCCCAGAGTCCCAAGCTCCCCGCGCCCACCCCAGACCCGTCCCAGCACGGCCAGGCAACCGGACCAGCAACCCATGACCGCCACTACAYACTACCTGAAAGCCCACATGGATCCACCAGAAGACATCCCCAAGAACCACCAAGGCCCTCCCCAGAGCGAGAGCAGCGTCACCCCCGCTCCGGAACCCCCGGCGGCTAGCCCCCAAGAACCACCCCAACCCCCAGACCCCAATACACCCCCACCAGCCTCAATGCCCCAAGTGGTCCGATCCGATGTTTTTAATTCAAAGCCTTCTGCTTCCGCCAGCAGAAGCAACCCGTTAAAATGAAATCCTTAACAAACATCGGTTTAGTTCAGGGACTTATGGTTTACATATTGAATTAATTTGCCACCTGCGATGTGACTATTGTGCACACGTACATTATGATGATGATACTCAAACGATATACTGTATATCATGCGGCTCTAGTCTAAAATGTTCTTAACCTCTTAAGCCCCAAGGGGTTTTCTTGATGTTTTTGCTTGAAATACCATGTTGAAATGTAATTGAGTGTATCTCAGCATTTACAAATTCTACCTAAATAATCTTGGTATCAAAATAAAGCTAACACTTGGGAAATTTTATTGGAAGTGTAAGTATTAAAACAGCTGCTGTGGTTTTAGAGATATTGAGGATGGAACATAATGTTTTGTACATTTTTTCCCCTCGTCTGAATAATTTTTGCATTTGACAGTATATGACCCATTTAAAACCATAATGAATCAGGCTAAAAACGCTTGGAAACCATAAACCCTCTTGTGTATGG
>NW_013952951.1:282290-298380 GCF_001266775.1 Austrofundulus limnaeus
AGTTAAGACTTTGTCATTTTCAGAAATTCCCACCATGCTGTCAGAGATGAGCTGATATTAATGCTTTTAAAGCAAGCATTTCGTTTTATGTTTGTGCTTATAAATGGAAGATCCGAAATCCTAATATTATCGCATAAAGTTTGTTCTATGTCCAGCCAAGTCTCATCTAGTTGATTAGGTTTTAACCCCTTTGAAATGTATTGTAGCCTATTAGCTAAAAAGTAGTGATAAAAGTTTGTAACCTAAAGCCCTCCGGTATCTTTAGTTTTCTGTAATGATTTTAGGCTAAAAGGAGGAGTTTTTTTTTCCACAGGAATGTAGAAATGAAGGAGTCCAGTGATTTAAACCAGTCAGGTGAAGGTTTATTTGGTATCATTGAGAATAKATAATTTATTCTCGGTAGAACCATCATTTTAATAGAGGCAYCCCTTCCCATGTGGGATATGMGTATAGAACTCCACCTAGTAAGATCTTCTTCATTTTTCTTTAAAAGACGAATGTGGTTTAACTTTATTAAATCTTCCAATCTAGAAGAAATATTACATGGATGGATGGATGGATGGATGGATAGTTGTGTGTTTAAGGAATTGTTAAAAAACAGTTAATTGGAAGAACTGTAGGTTTTACCCAATTTACAGAGTAGTCAGAAACTTTTGAAAAAGAGTTTATTAATTCAATAACTATAGACATTGGATTTTATGAGTGCTTAAGGAAAAGTAAAATATCACCTGCATACAGACTAATTTTAAGTTCTATGTTCTTACAATATATGCCTTTAATATCTGCAGTTTGCCTGATCACAGCTGCTAGAGGTTCAATAAAAATAGCAAACAGTGACGGGGACAGTGGGCATCCCTGCCGGGTGCCTCTCTGTAAACAAAAGCTAGAAGATATTTGATTATTTGTCCTGARGCTRGTTGTTGGTGAACTATACAATATTTTCAWCCCGTTAATAAAATGMGTTCCAATACCAAATTTATGCAGGGTTGCAAATAAAAATTTCCAATTTACTTTATGAAATGCTTTATCTTCATCTAGAGACAAAATAGTCATTTCAATATTTTTACTGTATGAATAGTCTATTAAATTATACAATCTACGTGAGTTTGTAGTCGAGTGCCTTCCTTTTATGAAACCAGTTTGATCAGGATGATTTAAGAAAGGAATTATCTTCTCTAATCTTTTAGAGAGAGCTTTACAAATTATTTTAACATCAACATTAATAAGGGAAATGGGACAATAACTTGTAGGTAGTWCTGGGTCTTTACCTGGTTTTAATAAGAGACTTATGTTGGCCGAATTCATATGCAATGGAAGCCTGCCATTTTCCTCTGATTTCTGAAGCATTCTGAAAAATACTTGTGCCAGAATATTCCAGAATTCTTTATAAAATTCTGCTGGGAACCCATCCGGACCTGGAGCTTTCTTTTTCGGCATGTTTTTAACAGCTTCACATAATGCAGCTGATGTTATTGGAGAGTCTAGTTCTAAAGACTGGTTACTGGATAATTTTGGAAGTGACACTTTTTCCAAAACTTGTTCAGCAAGAAAGATGTAAAGCTGATTGGTCTGAAAGATTTTGCTTCTTTGCATGTTAGTTTGCCAGGCTTGGGAAGAAAGACAATATTTGCTGTCCTCCACCCGACTGGTACATAGCCATTTGCTAGACAAGCAACACATATTCTAGTAATTGTGTCCAGAAGCAATTCCAGTCCTCTTTGGAGAAGAGCTGGAAAAATACCATCTGGACCACAAGCTTTGAATGGGTCAAACATACGTATTAATTGCCCATTTTACTTTGCTTTTCGTAACAATACTTGCAGCTCTGTTCCAGTCATCCTCTGTTGGATTTGAGTTAGCAACTGTGACAGGCTGTTCAGTCTCTTCTTCCCCAGGAAAGTGTACCTGGAGGAGATGCTGAAGCACACTTGTCTGTGTGACTGTRGATCCTTCTGGTAGAATAATGAAGGATAGATAGTTGACTGGATCCTTRCTGAGAAGRTTGTAAAGCTTAGAAGAAACACTAGGCCCTTTAACATCTTCACAAAACTTTGTCCAAGAAAGTCTCTTACATTCCCTTAAAACACTTTATAGTGATCGCGGGACTGTACATACTGTTCCCACCTGGTTTTACTTGGTCAGGACCTGTATCTTCGCCATTTACATCTTACTGCCTTGCGGAGACCAGACAACTCTGGAGTCCACCAGGCCGGCTGCTTTGACGGCCTCCAGACTTTCTCTGGACAGGCAGACTTATAGGCTGTTTGCACAGCATCAGTCATGCTTGTGACCTCTGTCTCAATGTCTTGCACAGTTTTGATACTGGCAATTCTCCCATCCATCAACTGGGATAAACTGCTGATAAACAGATTCCAGTCAGTGTTTTTTGGGTTTCTGTAAGTGACTGGGTATGATTTCCCCATCTTCAGCTTAAAGTGAATTTGTCAATGGTCTGACATGGTTTCCTCTGGGGATACTTCCCAGTCACATACTTTGTTTACCAGGTCCATAGACCCGACTGTTATATCAATGACCTCCTCCCTATTAACAGTTTGGAAGGTAGGTYCATWGCCCTGATTAAAGACTAGCAGGTCTTCTGTCAGCAAACATTCTAACAGAGATCTGCCTCTAGGATTAATATCAGAGCTCCCCCAGCACACATGATGGGAATTGGAATCACAACCAATGATTACAGGGAGGCCCTTTTCTTTAGCATAATCGACTATTGCCACAAACTCCTGGGATGGAAGTTGCTGCTGTGAATCAAACGGCAAATAAACAGAGGCTGCAATGATCGGTCTGGATTCGCCATTTGCCTGAATGTCCAACTGCGCTGCTACAGCATCACCTGTTAAGTGGGGCAGTGCAGTGTATCTTACACCTCTTGTCAGGACTACTGCTGCTCTGGGTCTGTGGCTGATCACATCATATAGAAGTGTGCCCCCAGGAAATACCAGGCCTCGTGCCATAGACTTAACTACCCAAGGTTCCTGGATCYAGGCTATGCCTGTATGCAGCCTACTAAGGCAGGTACACAACAATGTACTTGCATCTTTACAATGATGCAAGTTGCTCTGTATAAATTCCATCATCCCTAAAACTACAGAGATTAGGACCCTTTTCTCCATCAGAGGACACCAACATCATGTCGGTGTCCTCATCACCTGGAGACCCCAGCGGTTGTGAGGCTCCGACCACTCCCCGCTGGGGTTCAGTCAATGGGCTACACTTGCACTGGGTACTTCCTGTAGACACAGCAACAGCAGTGGCAGAAGACTTTGCCGTCACTGAGCCACAGGGCACTAAACCCTCCGGTTGCCCAGGACCCAACACATAAGCATCAGGCATCCTGGGGCCAAAATAAAGGTTGTTCCAGTCACTATATTACTGGCCCATCCAGCCTGGTTCTCCACCAGACAGGCCAGAGGTATGGTCATAGGACCACCTGCAGCATCTGCACCCAATGTGCTGCAGGCTGGGTCCCCGGAGATTTTAGAAACCSCTTCTGCTGGGTACGAAGGGCAGGTCCCTTGTCTGCTCAGTTTAAAATTTCTTATCAACTTGCCATCTACCGGGGGTAGATGACTGATGAGTGTTGACGGTACCCGGGTTTTACATCAGAGTTTTCCTTCTCCTAGGTGGGTTGCCTGTCAAGGCTATCGAGGACCACCTGCCCGGCTGCATTTGCTTTGTGGTACCCTATTCGCCTTTCAACTTACAGTATTTGGGCACACCCCTATACACCAGGAACAGGGATCCCCAATCCACCATCTGGGGGACGCGCCTCTACACAGTTCAACCTCAGCGCGAGGTGGTGGAACCTAATGACCTAGGTTTTCATGACATACTGTTTATTGGCAGATAGAATGATTAAAGTCAGAACAAGATTTGCTAACAACAGTCATTCTTAGATATCACTTGTGTTAATCTTTGTGTTTTCCCTTGACCTAGGATGAAATCTTGCTAAGATGACATAATAGTGTTTGTTAAACAAWATATACTGTATATGAGGCTTCTCAACTGTCTCAGTAGAAGTGCAGAGAGGCAGAAGCYCAGAGATGAGAGCAGGGGGACTGTATTATGTTGTTCTCTGTGTTCCTGTTGTTGCAATAAAACTCAGATGATCATTCCACCGAGAACCTTCATTCTTGGACCACGTATTTCTGTCTTTGTTAAATAAATATTTTCATAAAACAGTACAGTCATTCAAAAAGCAGACCTGACATATTATTAGAAATGCAGCAAACATTATTTAGAATACAGATGATGGCTTTAGAAATAACATTCATATGGGTACCAGCAAACATTGGGGTGGAGGGAAATGAAGCAGCAGATAGGGCAGCAAAAAGGGCAACAACAGGACAAATCGAATTCACAATAAATTTAAGTAAATGTGAGGCTAAATGTTTGGTCAAACAAAAATTCAAGGAAAAGTGGCAGAAAGAATGGAATGAAGAAAACAAAGGAAGATGGTTTTATGAGATCCAAACGAAAGTGGGATACATGAGAGTAACTAGGAGAAACAGAAAGGAAGAGCGAAATTATTAACTAGATTGAGAATGGGACACACTGGACTTCATAGCACACTCTTTATAATTAAAAAAAAACATGAAAATGGAAACTGTCAACACTGTGGAATGATAGAAACAATAGAACATGTAATATTAATATGTAAAAAATATGAAAGACAAAGAAGACACATGATGGAGGAATTTAGAACAATTAAAGAAACATTCAACACATCCAATTTATTACAGAAAGATTCACGAAGCAAACGTATTAACATTTTAATTAGATTCTTCAAGAAAACAAAATTAATGAACAGAATATGATTATACTGTAAACTTTTTTTTAAGAAAGGAAAATAATTTAACAAACACAAGTACAAAAAAGAGTCAAAGTAATAATCCATACAGACAATACAGCACTTTGACCCACTRTCTATTCTAGTAGGTGGCGTAATGCACACCACAAGTTGTTTGCCAACCACCAATAATAAATATGAAGAAGAAGATCTTTGCTGGAGCATCACACCTTTTTGGTTAGATCCTACAGTCTCTTAGTTATAGTCAAACTTACTGAAATATTTAACTTTGCCTTGCCTTGTATTTTTTCTGCATCAGGATTTTTTGCCTCTGATTTCCAGTGCCTGCCCCAGCTGAAGAATTAATCTGAGTACTCACCTGGAACTCTTACCTCTCTCTGGACTTCTGGATCTCTCCTCTCTCAGATGAACCTGTTCTTCTTCAGTAACTCTTCCATGCCCTTCYCCTCCTGGAAATCTGTAAGGAAACAACAAAACAATATCTCACTCAAGTAACTATTTGTTCCTGGATCTCTCCACCATTTTGCCACTCACCTTGTCCTTCCCTGTTCTTGCAGACCTTCTGGATTTTCTTCCGTTCCTATATATAGAAAACATCACCTGTTAATAAAATCAATTACCTTTTATCCTGCCTCAGTCTGGTTTCTGGTTTCGCTCATTGTTGACACTTCCTGGTTCATGTCAATGATGAATTTGGTCGTGTTTGAATTTGTAACTAGGTGTTGAATTTTAAAGTAAAGAAGTATCATTTTTAGATTTTGAATGTAATTAAATTAAATTAAAAAATATGGTAAAAAAAATCTCTTTTAGCTGCTTATCCAAAATTGAGTCACAGAGGCAACAGGTCCAAGAGAGAAACCTAGACATCCCTCTGCCCAGTGAAAATTTCCAGCTCAACCTGGGGGACCCCGAGGCATTCCCAGGCCAGAGAGGATACATAATCACTCTAGTGATCTTCCCCAGGGTCTCCTAGCAGTGGGATGTGCCCAGAACACCTCAAAAGAGASGCATCCAGGAGGCATCCTAATCAGATGAACCACCTCAACTGACTCCTTTCAATGTGGAGGAGCAGCGGCTCTATTCCAGGCTCCCCCGGGATGAGGGAGCTCCTCACCCTATCTCTAAGGTTGAGCCCAGCCACCCTACAAAAGAAGCTCATTTCAGTTACTTATGTCCAGGATCTCGTTCTTTCAGTCATGATCCACACCTCATGACCAAAGGTGAGTGTTGGGACGTAGACAGACCAGTAAATCGAAAGCTTTGCCTTTCGACTCAGCTCTTTCTTCACCACAACCGACCGAATCAACGCCCTCATTACCCAAGATGAGACCCCAATCTGTGGATCCATCTCCCGCTCCGTCTTACCATCACTCATGAACAAGACACCCAGATATTTAAACTCTTCCACTTGAGGCAGGGACTCTTCCCCAAACCAGAGGCGACATTCCACCCTTTTCCTGTTGAGAACCATGGCCTCAGACTTAATTAAAGGAACTGACTCTCATCCCAGCCACTTCACACTCAGCTGTGAACTGTCAGTGCATGGTGAAGGTCTTGGTTCCCAAACCAGATACCTTCTTCTCCATGCCTACACCTTGAGATCCTGGCTGTAAACACTACAAACAGGATCAGACACAAGGGACAACTCTGGCGGAGTCCAACCTACACTGAGAACAAGCTTGACTTCATGTCAAGAATATGGACACAGTTCCTGTTTTGGTGATATAGGGACGGGATCACTCTTAATAGTGTCCCAGACACTAGAAGGACATGGTCATAAGTCTTCTCCAAGTCTACAAAACACATGTAAACTAGAGAGGCAAACTCCCATGACCCCTTAGCAACTCTGCGAAGGTAAAGATCTGAGTCGGTCCACTGTTCTATGAACAGGATGGAAGTCACACTGCTCCTCTTGAATCCGAGTTTTGACGATCGATCAAACCATCTCCTCCAACACCCTGGAGTAAACTTTCTCGGGGTGGGTGAGAAATGTGATCCCACAATAGTTAGAACACACTCTCTGGTCAGCCACTCCACAGGAGTTGTCCCACTCCCCAATACAATGTTGGAGACCTGTCAACRGTGATAGACCTACAACATCCAGAGCCTTCAGCATCTCAGGATGAATGTCATCTACCCCAAGCGCCCTGCCACCGAGGAGCTTCTTCACTACCTCAGTGACCTCTGCCATGATAATGGACTTGTCTTCTCTTGAGTCATCAGACTCTGCCTTCTCAAAGGTGCACATGGGGGAGATGGATGGAGGAGATCCTCAAGGTGTTCCTTCCACTGCTCAATTATATTCTCAGTCCAGGTCAGCTAACATTAAAAAAACTTGGTGTAATTACAAATCCTCAAAAAAAGGAATTAAGTACTGTAGCAAAGTAAATGTACTTAGTTACCTCTGCTTTTTCTGCATTCTTTCATCTTTACTGAGGGTCTGGTTCCATAAAACTTGCTTCTCAAGTCCCCCTAGTGGTCTGGTGAACTTCTGTTTTGTGGAATAAGTGTTCTGGTTCATATGAGGTTCTACACTCACCGGCCACTTTATTAGGTACACCACGCTAGTAACGGGTTGGACCCCCTTTTGCCTTCAGAACTGCCTCAATTCTTCGTGGCATAGATTCAARAAGGTGCTGGAAGCATTCCTCAGAGATTTTGGTCCATATTGACATGATGGCATCACACAGTTGCTGCAGATTTGTCGGCTGCACATCCATGATGCGAATCTCCCATTCCACCACATCCCAAAGATGCTCTATTGGATTGAGATCTGGTGACTGTGGAGGCCATTTGAGTACAGTGAACTCATTGTCATGTTCAAGAAACCAGTCTGAGATGATTCCAGCTTTATGACATGGCGCATTATCCTGCTGAAAGTAGCCATCAGATGTTGGGTAACATTGTGGTCATAAAGGGATGGACATGGTCAGCAACAAGACTCAGGTAGGCTGTGGCGTTGCAACGATGCTCAATTGGTACCAAGGGGCCCAAAGAGTGCCAAGAAAAGATTCCCCACACCATGACACCACCACCACCAGCCTGAACCGTTGATACAAGGCAGGATGGATCCATGCTTTCATGTTGTTGARGCCAAATTCTGACCCTACCATCCGAATGTGGCAGCAGAAATCGAGACTCATCAGACCAGGCAACGTTTTTCCAATCTTRTCTTGTCCAATTTCGATGAGCTTGTGCAAATTGTAGCCTCAGTTTCCTGTTCTTAGCTGAAAGGAGTGGCACCCGGTGTGGTCTTCTGCTGCTGAAGCCCATCTGCCTCAAAGTTTGACATGTTGTGCGTTCAGAGATGCTCTTCTGCCTACCTCGGTTGTAACGGGTGGTTATTTGAGTCACTGTTGCCTTTCTATCAGCTCGAACCAGTCTGCCCATTCTCCTCTGACCTCTGGCATCAACAAGGCATTTCCGCCCACAGGACTGTCGCTCACTGGATGTTTTTTCTTTTTCGGACCATTCTCTGTAAACCCTAGAGATGGTTGTGCGTGAAAATCCCAGTAGATCAGCAGTTTCTGAAATACTCAGACCAGCCCTTCTGGCACCAACAACCATGCCACGTTCAAAGGCACTCAAATCACCTTTCTTCCCCATACTGATGCTCGGTTTGAACTGCAGGAGATTGTCTTGACCATGTCTACATGCCTAAATGCACTGAGTTGCCGCCATGTGATTGGCTGATTAGAAATTAAGTGTTAACGAGCAGTTGGACAGGTGTACCTAATAAAGTGGCCGGTGAGTGTATTTAGCTAATTTTAGGGTCACATAAGGAAAAATGATTTTTTTTTCTTATCATGGCCTGGTAAAACTTTAAAGTGGAAAAATTTGTTTTGTTTTTTTAGTATAAACAACTGTCATTTCTTAGATCTATCATGGAACTGAACATTTATATATTTTTTGCCAAAGATGATTATGATTTTTAAAAATCCTGTTTGTTTTTTGTGCCAGATTGTTTTTTTTCCTAGTTTTTGAATTGCAATGCTTAGTTCTTTAACAGTCTCATACTCCTATTGTTGTCATCATGCATATTAAGAAAGGGGAAGATCCCTTGGTAAGTGCAACTAAATTTTAGAGGAGGGTCAAATAGCTGGCTAATTTATAACGTAAGGTTTCACTGAAGGCTGTCAGAAGCTCAGCAGAGCTCCTCTTTGTTCTGAGGATGGAGGAAGATCTCTGCTTTCCACAGCTTCTCAATATCTCCTGCAAAAAACCAAAGACTTCTACCTCTCATTTACTTCCTTCGTTTATCATTCTGTCCTTCATCTCTTTGATGACTGCAGTTTTAAATCTCCTGGTCATCATCTCTGTCTCACACTTCAGGTAGTCACTTCTTCTGACAGGAAAACATTAAAAATACTGAAACAAAATGTTATAACAGTAATTAGAGTTGATTAAAACCTTTTCAGTGAGTATATTTTAATCTGCACTTTATSTGAACAAAAGTATTAGAAGCAATATGTGGATGTGAATGTTTCTCTTTTTTTCCTGCAGGCAGCTCCACACTCCCACAAATTTCCTCCTTCTCTCTCTGGCTGTCTCAGATTTCTTTGTTGGCATTCTCTTGTTATTTCAGATTATGCTTTTAGATGGTTGCTGGTACTTTGGTGATCTGTTGTGTGTTCTGTTTGTGGTTTTAGGCATAACTATTACATCCGCCTCAATAGGAAACATGGTGCTCATTTCTGTCGACCGTTATGTAGCTATTTGTGATCCTCTTGTTTATTCCAGCCAAATTAGTGCAACAAAAATTCAGATTTGTGTTTTACTATGTTGGGCCTCTTCACTCTGTTATGCTATTGTGCTTTTCAAGGATAATTTGAAACATCCAGGCAGATTTAATACTTGTTTTGGAGAATGTGTGATTAATATGGGCTTCATAGAACAAGTTGCTAGTCTTTGTTTTACCTTCATAGTTCCCATAAGTGTCGTCATAGTTCTGTATTTGAAAGTCTTTTTTGTGGTTGTGTCTCAGGTTCAAGCCATTCACACACAAAATGCAACTGTGAAACACCAGTKTTCAGGCAAAGCACCTGCTAAGAAATCAGAGATTAAAGCAGCTAGGACTCTTGGGGTTGTTGTGGTTGTTTTTCTGGTTTGTCTTTGTCCGTATTTCTGTGTAACACTTTCGGGTCAAAACAGCTCAATTAACACATCTTCTGTTGTTTTTGTGGTGTGTCTTTTCTACTTCAATTCCTTCCTCAATCCTCTGATCTACACCTTTTTTTATCCATGGTTTAGGAGGTCTGTTGTACTTATTTTAACTCTTCAAGTGCTCAAGAGTGGTTCCTCTGATGCAAATGTATTATGATGGAGCTCAGACGGATAAAATGAAACTGACTGATTTTGTCAAAATGCGACAGTAAGAATGTTTCATAAATTTTATAACTGTAACATGAATTAAGTGAACTTAACTTAAAAGATATTTTTGACAAATATAAACAATTTTTGGTCAAAAATTTTACTTTATTTTGTCTATTTTTGTCATGAAAACTAAAATAAGCTGTCACAGCAATCAGTTTTTCTGTGTCAGTGTTTTCCTGATTTATTGAAAAGATGCAAAGAATTTTTTTCAATGGTTTGTAGCATAACTGCTACTTTTACAACTAATATATACTGATCTTTTCATAAAAGAGCAATAGTTAGAGACAGATTGAGGAAGGCAATAGGAGCCAGAACAGTATCAGGCAGATTCTTTTAGTAGAACAGTTTTGTTTAATAGTGATAATAAAATTAACTGAAAAGCATTAAAAGCAAAGTTTTTTATCTTTTATCACTTGATACCATTTAGCAAAACACCGTTAGGTATTTGCTTACGATTAAATTTTTTTATAGATATCTTTTTTATTTTTTTATAATTAATAACAACAACATAACATAACACAAAACAAAAGCTCAGCAGTGCAGTCCAAAAGAGACAGGAAAAACGAGATAAAATACGATGGGGGTGGGGGGATATATACATCCATCATTATATAGTCCACATCTAAGTATTTGTAAATGCTTGAGACAGGATGGTAGACACATGTCCTTCAGCATAATCCAAGAAGGGTTTCTATATGCATCCAAAAATATCAGTCTTAGAATGAGCAAGGCATGTTAGAAAG
Source organism: Austrofundulus limnaeus (assembly GCF_001266775.1). Classification (NCBI taxonomy): domain Eukaryota; kingdom Metazoa; phylum Chordata; class Actinopteri; order Cyprinodontiformes; family Rivulidae; genus Austrofundulus; species Austrofundulus limnaeus. The sequence continues at coordinate 293,232 of NW_013952951.1, forward strand.
TCGAGCAGAATATATTCCAAAATAAGCCTCTTCCACCCAAAAACAGTAGGGGACTCATTAGAAATCCATTGTAACAAAATATTCTTTCAAGCACAGAAAGTTAAGACATTATACAACTTACTATTATTTGGATATTGAATATGTTTATATGGTAGACCAAGGAGGAGAGACACTGGATCGAGATCAATATTAAATTTGAAAATTTTCCTTATCTCAACCAGAATAGATTCCCAATATATCTGGATCTTGGGGCARGACAGTGCGTGAGGCTGCATTCATGTATTTTGCATTTTGGGCACCGTGAGGAGGACCCTAGTTTAACCTTAGACACCTGGTTTGGGGCCAAGTGAGCTCTATGTAGTAATTTAAGTTGCAAAGCCCAGGAGTGATTACAAATAGAAATTTTTCTGGCAGAGTTCCAAATACTGCTCCACATGTCATCAGCAATCTCAATATTCAGTTCTCCTCCCCATGCCTGGGCCAGAGTAAATAAATGACGCTTATGACATTTTAGTGTTTTTTAGCACAGACTGAGTGACACTTTGCAAGTTCCAAAGTACAATTTTTCAATGCCTGAAACAGTGTCACTGAGTAGAGTTGTTTTGTTTTTAACAAAGTCCCTTGGCAGGAAAAAACGGAAGAGGTTATTTTCCGCTACTCCAAAGGCTTCCACAACCTGATTAAAAGACATGAGGATCCCCTCCTTAAAAAGACAGCCCAAAGTACCCTTAACCACCCATTCCCCAAAACCTGCATCTAGCATACCCGAAACAAAATCAGGGTTTTGGACAAAAGGCGTGAATGGGGATGTTTTCCCCATTCTTCTCTCAATATGCTGAACCGCCCTCCAGGCCTTGACTGTATTCACAGTGATTGGATTGTTACATTTATTTATTGTTTTCATATTGTCAATAAAAAGCAGGTTTTTAAGAGGGCAGTCACATAATGAAGCATCTACAGTATATCCAGCCACAGTGTGGATGAATTACCACAAGTCCACTCTCAGGCATATAATATAAGAGAACCCAATTGATATGTTTTTTAAGTCAGGGAGATCTAAGCCTCCCATGTCTCTTGGTAGCTGTAGTGTTGACATATTTTATGAATGCCCTTCTTTTAGCCCAAATAAAGAAACTAAACCAACTCTTTAATTTTTGGATCCACCTCTAAGAAAACAAAATAGGGATAATCCTGATTGGATATAGTAAGCGAGGGAGAATGTTCATCTTAAGAAGTGAGATTCTACCCAGCCAAGATAAGGGAAGACAATTCCAGCATTCAAGGTCTAACTTAATTTTTTCAAATAAAGGGATAAAATTTGTTTTAAACATTTGATCAAAGATAGTTGTGACAAATATACCAATATATTTAAATCCTGCAGGGCACAACTTAAAAGGGGAATTAGGGATATAATGTTGTCTTCCCAAGGGCAAGGCCTCGGATATAGAGAAGTTTATTTTGTATCCAGAAAATGAGCCAAAATGGTTAATTATTGCAATGACTCTTTCAATCAAAGTGGTAGGTCTGGTGAGAAACAACAAAACATCGTCGGCATATAAAGAAATTTTATGGGTCCCCCAATCAGTGTTGACACTCAACACAGTGGGATAGCTGCAAATTGCTTCAGCCAGCGGTTCAATGGCAAGAATGAATAAAAGAGGTGAGAGGGGACAACCTTGCCTGTTTCCTCTTCCCACTTCGAAATTTCTAGACCTACACCCGCTGGAAATAACTGCAGCTAAAGGACAACTTTAGAGGACTTTAATCCAGCTAATAAAATTGGGGCCCAGTCCAAATTGATACAGAGTACAAAAGAGATATGACCATTCCACGCGGTCGAACGCTTTCTCTGCGTCTAAGGCAGAGGTGCCCAAAGTGGGGCCCGCGGGCCAAAATTGGCCCCCCGAGCCATTTGATTTGGCCCAACCAGCAGATGTCATGCTTACTAGATTGAAATTATGTTAAGATTAAATATAAAATACAAGTAACTACAAGAGACATTTAGATTAGATTTAAGCCCATACAGCGGGTAAAAAAAGTATTGAACACGTCACCATTTTTCTCAGTAAATATATTACTAGAGGTGCTAATGACATGAAATTTTCACCAGATGTTGGTAACAACCCAAGTGATCCATACATACAYAGAAATCAAACCATAAATGTCCAGAAATGAAGTTATTTGTAATAATGTGGAATGGCACAGGGAAAAAGTATTMAACACATGAAGAAAGGGAGGTGTAAAAAGGCATGGAAAGCCAAGACACCAGCTGAACTCTCTCAGTAATTAGAAAGCAAGCCTGCCCCTTGTCAGTGCAAGTTAATATCAGCTGGTTCAGTCCCAAATGATGGCCAGGTATCACACAAGAACCATCTGATGATGGGTAAAAGTAAAGAGCTCTCTCAAGACCTTCACAACCTTATTGTTGCAAAGCATAATGATGGCATCGGTTACAGAAGAATGTCTAAACTTCTGAAGGTTCCAGTGAGCACTGTTGGGACCATAATTCAGAAGTGGAAAGAACATTATTTCACCATAAACCGACCACGACCAGGTGCTCCTCACAAGATTTCTGACAGAGGAGTGAAAAGAATTATCAGAAGAGTTGTCCAAGAGCCAAGGACCACTTGTGGAGAGCTTCAGAAAGACCTGGAATTAGCAGGTACGATTGTTTCAAAGAAAACAATAAGTAATGCACTGAACCACCATGGCCTGTATGCACGCTCACCACGCAAGACTCCACTGCTGAAGAAACAGCATGTTGAAGCTCCTTTAAAGTTTGCTGCACAACATTTAAACAAGCCTGTGTAATACTGGGAGAATATAGTCTGGTCAGATGAGACCAACATTGAACTGTTTGGATGCCAGAATACACATCATGTTTGGAGGTCAAATGGCACTGCACATCAGCCCAAAAACACCATACCAACAGTGAAGTTTGYAGGTGGGAACATCATGGTGTGGGCCTGTTTTTCAGCATATGGTACTGGCAAACTTCAAATAATTGAAGGAAGGATGAGTGGAAAAATGTACAGAGACATTCTTGATAAAAATCTGCTTCCATCTACCAGGATGATGAAGATGAAACGTGGCTGGACATTTCAGCAAGACAATGAGCCCAAACACAAAGCCAAGGAAACTCTCAGTTGGTTTCAGAGAAAGAAACTAAAGCTGCTGGAATGGCCCAGCCAATCACCTGACCTGAATCCAACAGAAAATCTATGGAAAGAACTAAAGATCAGAGTTCATAGAAGAGGTCCACGAAACCTTCAAGATTTGAAGACTGTTTGTGTGGAAGAATGGGCCAAAATCACACCTGAGCAATGCATGCCACTAGTTTCTCCATACAGGAGGCGTCTTGAAGCTGTCATTGACAACAAAGGCTTTTCTACAAAGTATTAGATAAATTTCACTAAGTGTGTTCAATACTTTTTCCCTGTGCCATTCCACATTATTACAAATAACTTCATTTCTGGACATTTATGGTTTGATTTCTTTGTATGTATGGATCACTTGGGTTGTTACCAACATCTGGTGAAAATTTCATGTCATTAGCACCTCTAGTAATATATTTACTGAGAAAAATGGTGACGTGTTCAGTACTTATTTTACCCGCTGTATTATTAGTCCTCTTCTAAATTACTTAGCTGTGTCCCAAAGCAAGGAGGGCCTGCTAGCCGAAGGAGAATTCACAGCGAGGAATTGTTTGAATTCTTTTTTAAAATACTCCACAAATTTTCCATCATTAAAAATGAAAGGATTTACTCTCCAATGATTTGATTGAACTCTAGCATTTTTAACGGTATAATTTAGGTATACTGCAGCATGATCAGATATAACAATGTGTCCTATTTTGCATGATACAACTTGACTTAAAATAGTTTTAGGGAGGAAAAAATAAATACCTGTGTGGCATTGATGGGGGTTGGAGTAGAATGTGTAATCCTTTCCAGCAGGATGGAGTTTTTTCCATACATCCACAAACCCTGCCTCTTCAAAAAGGTCAAAAATCTGTTTCGATTTCCCTGAAATGGGAAGAAGGCTAACAGGAAGCCTGTCAATCAGTGGTTTCTTGACAGTTGAAATCACTTCCTACAGTGACATTTTCAAGAGACAGACCTGTAAATTTTGCCATTATTTCCATTACAAATTAATTGGGTGACCAGGTGGAAAATAAATATTCAAAATGGCAAATTCTTCCCCATTTATCATTGCTCTAACAAGTARGTARCTCCCATTTGCGTCTTTAATACATTCTATGACTTTAAAGGGCAGAGATTTTTTAATAAGTATTGCAACTCCTCTACTTTTACTAGTGAAAGAGGAGAAAAAGACATGCTCAAAACCACAATGTTGCAATTTTAAATGTTCGGAATCGTTTAAGTGTGTCTCCTGCAGCAGCACTATAGCTACACTTTCTTTCTTAAGGGCTAAAAGGAACTTTTTTCTTTTAATTGGTGAATGACTTCCCTTGATATTCCATGTACATATTCTTAGCATCTATAATTCGGAGTTACAATGCAATGCCACCCAAATAAGGATTACATACAAGGACTGCCATGTGCTGAGCCAAACAAGAACAAACCAAAACCAACAGATTGAAACCAAAATAAAACACAAAAGAAGAAAAAAAGAGGTGCTTTCTGGGTGCACTTCCCCCTTAAAGAAACGGGGCCATCCCTTCCTTAACCATACGTGTGTATCTCATCTCTCTGATGGAGACACACACAGTTAAGCAAACCCAAAAAAGAAAGTCCACCACACCTCTATCGCCGCCACAAACCATTAAAAATCACACAAAAAAGAGAAAAATACTGTTGAACAGATCAGACCGAAAAAAGAGTCATGATCACAATTACTCACATCACTTGACTTGTCACTTGTCCTCATGCGTGAAGAGAGGAGCAGAAATAAAACAAACAAAAAGAAAGAATCAGGTCCTTGACACCACCCGACCAGAGTGTTTGACTCCTTGATAATCTTCCATTGGCATTATTTCAGCCTAGACTGTCCATAAACTCCATTGCTTTATCCGGGGGGAAAAAACTTTGTTTCTCCGTCGCGCACAATCCTCAACCTGGCCGGGTAGAGAAGGGACGTGTGTGTGTGTGTGTGTGTGTGTGTGTGTGTGTGTGTGTGTGTGTGTGTG
>NW_013952951.1:299380-310333 GCF_001266775.1 Austrofundulus limnaeus
CACTTGGACCAAGGTGGACAAGGTGGCTGACATCGTTTGAGCTGTATGCAGACGGTAAAGGACTTATTCTGACTAATGATGCCACGGATGCCATTAAGCAGCGGAGGCGCGCTCTTTTACTGCACATGGCCGGACAAGACGTGCAGGACATTTTCTCCACGTTACCGCGAACAGGAGAGGCAACGGATTATGCTGCGGCAGTGACTGCGCTGAACACATATTTTGTTCCACAAGTGAATGCAGCATATGCACGTCAAACTTTTCACAAAATATCCCAGAAACGAGGTGAGACTGTACAACAATTTTGTACTCGCTTAAGGCAAGCTGCCAAGGACTGTGATTTTCGTGGTGATAATGATAACCAAATAAGAGATGCTATCTTGAGTAAATGCACGTCTGAATATGTGCGAAGAAAATTACTGGAGGATGGCCCAGGTTTAACGTTGGCTCGTGCGTTGGAGTTAGCCTCACAATGTGAACGTGTGGAGGAGCAAATGGCGGCGATGAGCATCACCGAGGAAAAGAAAAGCGAGAACACAGTTAACCGGATTGTTACGACAAAGAAAGGAAAGTACATGAAACCAAAAGAAAAAGCGAAAGAGGACAATAAAACAGATAGACAGTGTTACAGATGTGGATTCACCGACCACATGGGAAAAGATCCCAAATGCCCAGCACGTGGACAAACATGTCACAAATGCAATGGTAAGGACCATTTTTCAAAAATGTGTCGCACAAAAAGACAAAAGAAACAAAAAGTAAATACGCTGGATGAATATGCATTTATTGTAAATGATGATAAGGTACCTGATAAACTGTCGTTTTCTGTGGGGGGAGTTGAGTTAAAAATGTTGATTGACTCTGGTGCTACAAGTAACATAATGGGAGAAAATGTATGGGAAAAACTCAAAGCTGAAAAGATAAAATGCTGCTCATATGTACTTAAAGAGCAGAGGAAGCTATATGCTTATTCTTCATCACAAGCATTGACCATTAAAGGAGCATTCAGATGTGAAGTAAAGATCGGCAACAAGASAGAGGAAGCAGAGTTTATTGTCATAAAAGGCAATGGTGAACCACTTTTGGGAAAAATGACTGCTGTAAAACTAGGGGTACTGAAAATAGGAGAAAATGTGGCGACTGTCATAGAATTGAAAAACACTCTTCAAGAACAGTACCCAGCTGTGTTTAAAGGAATAGGAAAGTTAAACACAAAACAAATCAAGTTGTACATCAACRCAGAAGTGAAACCAGTAGCACAACCGTTGAGACGCATACCATATCATTTAAGGGATGCAGTGGAGAAAAAGATAAACGAGCTGATTGAAATGGATATTGTAGAGCAGGTAGAAGGACCTACACCATGGGTGAATCCTGTTGTGATACTGCCAAAGAAAAACGACAAAGACATAAGACTGTGTTTAGACATGAGAAGAGCAAATGAAGCAATAATCAGAGAAAGATACCCCATCCCTACAGTGGATGAAATACTCCAAGGATTAAATGGATCTGCAATTTTCAGCAAACTAGATCTCAAATGGGGATATCACCAGTTGGAGCTGACCCCAGAGTCCAGAGAGATCACGACATTTGCAGTGCACAATGGAATATACAGATACAAAAGACTGATATTTGGTGTTTCATCAGCCAGTGAGCAATATCAGCATGAGATCGCCAATGCGCTGGCAGGCATCGAGGGAGTAGAAAACATTTCAGATGATGTGATCATACATGCACCAGACCAGGAAACACATGACAAGCGCCTGCATGCTGTCATGAAGAGACTTGCMGAATGTGGTTTGACATTAAACCCAGAGAAGTGTCAATTCAATATGGACAGACTGATATTCATGGGAATACTGTTGACACAAAAAGGCATTGGACCAACAACAGAACGAGTGAGAGCTGTAGTGGAAACAAGAGAACCAAAGAATGCTGCAGAGGTGAGAAGTTTTCTTGGATTAGTAGGTTTTAGTAGCAGGTTCATTCCACAGTTTGCCACACTCTCAGAACCRCTAAGACGTCTAACTCGAAAAGAGACTACATTTATGTTTGGTCCAGAGCAAAAGACAGCATTTGAAACTTTAAAAGCTGAGCTAGCCAAAGCAGGGACTTTAGCTTATTTTGACAAAGAAGCCTCAACCAAAATCATTGCGGATGCAAGTCCAGTAGGTCTCGGCGCAGTACTGATACAGGAACAGAAAGGTGAAGAGGTACCCATATGTTATGTAAGTCGSTGCTTGACAGACTGTGAACGCAGGTACTCTCAAACAGAAAAGGAAGCCCTGGCGCTGGTTTGGGCATGTGAACGACTACACCCATATATCTATGGTAGAAGATTTGACCTAGTTACAGACCATAAGCCTCTAGAGGTCATATACAGTCAGCGGTCCAAACCATGMGCACGAATAGAGAGATGGGTTCTCAGATTGCAACCGTATGACTTCAAAGTGGTGCARGTTGCTGGAAAACTAAACATTGCTGACTCACTGTCAAGACTGTTATCAGACAAGATAACACAAGAGACACACACACATGAGTATGAGGAGTATGTGAAATTTGTTGCTGTAAATGCAACTCCAAAATCACTTACWACAAGACAGGTCGAGGAGGCATCTGCCACYGATCCAGAGTTAACAGAGGTGCGAAGAGCAGTTGAAAATGGACYTTTTGAAAAATGCAAAGCATACGCACCTATTGCAAATGAACTGTGTGTTGTGGGATYCATAGTTTTGAGAGGAACKCGCATTGTGCTGCCAGAAAAGCTCAGAGCTAAAGCGGTTGRATTGGCGCATGAAGGACATTTAGGAATTGTAGGAACAAAACAACGTCTCAGGACAAAAGTATGGTGGCCTGGAATGGACAGAGCAACAGAAAAATATTGCAAAACATGTCATGGATGTCAATTAGTGGCCAGACCTGATTCACCAGAACCGGTGAGGAGCACACTTTTGCCTGACGGACCGTGGCAAGATGTGGCAGTAGACTTACTGGGACCATTACCTTCAAATCACTCCATTCTTGTGCTGGTAGACTATTACAGTCGTTATTATGAATATGATGTGTTGTCATCTACAACGGCAGAGAAAGTCATTGACTCCATTGACAGTATGTTTAGTAGACATGGTTTACCAGTTTCTATTAGATCAGATAATGGTCCGCAGTTTAAATCAGATTTATTCAAAGAATACTGTGAGAARAATGGAATCAAACATGTGAGAACAACTCCAAAATGGGCTCAGGCCAACGGCGAAGTTGAACGTCAGAACGCATCACTGATGAAGAGGATCAGGATTGCACAAGCAGAGGGACTGGACTGGAAACGTGAATTAAGAAAATATGTCACAGCTTACCGCAGTATTGAACATGCAACCACAGGCAAAAGTCCAGCAGAACTTCTATTCAACAGAAAAATGAGAGGAAAATTACCGGACATGAGTGAAACAAACACAGTTGCATTGGATGTYCGCGACAGAGACGCAGAACAGAAAGGAAAAGCAAAGAGTTATGCTGACATCCGAAGAGGAGCTCAATATTCAAAAGTGGAGCTGGGAGACACAGTGTTGGTTCAACAGGAAAAAGTGGACAAGTTCACAACATCATTTAATGCATCACCCCACAAGGTCGTGAGCAAAACAGGAAACCAAGTCGTGGTTGAATCACCAACAGGAGCTCGGTATCACCGAAACACAACACATGTGAAGAAATATGAGATTAAGGAAGGAGATTATGGACAAGAAACTTTANCTGGTGAAAATTTCATGTCATTAGCACCTCTAGTAATATATTTACTGAGAAAAATGGTGACGTGTTCAATACTTATTTTACCCACTGTATATATAAACAGTTTACTGGCAGAGGGACACAGTGAGGGTCAGGTTTTTAACTGTTGGAATGTGATCCAAAGGAAGATGGATGGTCACAAATCATCAAACAGCTGAGTTGATTGAATTTTGGTGCCAAGAGTGGAAAAAATTTCCCTAAAAGCAATGTGAACGACTGGTGGAGAGCAAGCCAAGAGGCATGAAAGAAATACTTAAAGAGTAAGGTTACTCTATCAAATATTGATTTTTGATACTGCTCAACGTTCAAACAGTATTTGATGTCGGATAACTTTGCACCTTTTCTTATTGGTGCTCCAAATGTCAAGAGTGTTATCTAAAATTTGGTAGAAGTGTTGTTATTTGGTTGCAGAATAAAACAAAAATGTTCATTTTACTTAAGCACATATTAATAATAAAATCAGAAAAACAAAAGGAACTGTTTTGCAGTTGTCTCCTAATTTGTTCCAAAGTTATATTTTTCTAACAAACAACAGTTTGACTCAGTTAATGCGAAAGATTTCAGAAAATATCTTGTGGATGACTTTCAGTTACAGACACACCAAAGTTTATCTCAATAGTTGTAAAACTGACTGAATTATAATTGTTTTGGAGGTTTCTTCCTGGTGAAAAGGAGTTGTTTCTTTCTACTGTCACCAATGTGCTGCTCAGGATGAGTGACTGTGATGAAGTGATTCAACACAATCTGTTGGCTTCCTAAGACTGACAACTTTTACTATGTGATCTTTATCAGGACCTGAGACGATGTTAGTTGTGACTTAGTGCTACAAAAATAAACTGAATTGAATTCTTGTGTTTTCTAAAGGCCATTTTGCTGCATCAGCAAACTTGGGTTGGCATAACTTTTTGAATTTCAGTCCAGTGGTTCATGAGCTAGACATTTTAGTAACAAATATATACACTAGCACAAGGCCAAAAACATGACTGTCCACCTTTCAGTGGATGAAAACAGACTGAGTACATTTAAACCGAACCAGCTTTTATTACCACCTCTGTCACAGTTGTTGCACAAATAAAACGTTTAAGTTTATTGTGATAAAAAAAGTCCTCATAGCCTCATGTCATCTACCCAGTCTGTGAGCAGTGAGTGGTGAGCCACTGTTAAAATTTGTCCTTTTCACCTTTTAAAGGGATCCCTGATTAGTTGTAACATTAAACTTTATTTGATAAACATATATTTTAACTGTAAAATAAAGCTTTTATTACCACCTCTGTCACAGTTGTTGCACAAATAAAACGTTTAAGTTTATTGTGATAAAAAAAGTCCTCATAGCCTCATGTCATCTACCNGTTCATATATCTAAAAATAAATTACTTTATTTTGAGAGATCTGTTCAGGTCACAAGTTCTTTTCTCATTCATGATCAGAGGGGTGTTTCATTATTTCTGATTTCATTTCTGCAAGGTCTTGTGGGACATGACTTTATGAGATTAAGCTGGTATTAGTCTCATGGAGCAGGTTCTTACATCTGAGTCGAGTTCATGAAAACTCTGGGAAAGCTGCAGAGGTCCAAGGCTCAGGAGGGACGATCTGTCCACAACACAACGATTAGTTGTGCTTGAAAAGTCTAACCCTTACGGCAGAGGGGATAGAAGAAAATGATGGATAAAAGGAAAACAGAAAAAGTCCTGTTTGCAGTTTGTCTCAAGCCATGTGTCGTATGACCCTGAACACACCATCCTGACTGTGAAACGTTGTGGCAGCTGCGTCTCCCAGTGATGCTCTTCAGCAGGAACAGGGGAGCTACTCAGAGTTGATGGGAGGACTGGACCTGTATCACTTCATTAGTGATACTGTCTTGTCTCTGCGTTTTGCAGATGAAATAGTTCTGATACCTTCAGGTCATGGCTATTAACAAGAATGGGACAGTCTGAAGATGAGTGTACAACAGTTACAATTAGAGCTGGGCCATATGACCCAAATTTTATATCACGGTATTTTCAACATTTACACCAGTTTCACGGTATATCATGGTATTTTTCTTTTCATCACAGCTCAGCTGATAATAAAATGTACAAACACCGCTTATTAACCTTTTTCTTTTACCGTATCTCTGTCTGTGTGTCTGTTTCCCTCCTCTGTGTGTCTTTTCTCTGACTGGTGGTTGCAGACAGTAGTCATCATTTTGGTCCAGTCGTGAAGGAGGAGGGTTAAGAAAAGATTATTATCGGGTTTATTGTTTTATGTTGTCTAATAAAACTTATCAGGACGACTCACCTTGCACACCAGTCAATCAATTCCACTACAAACTACTTCCCCCGGGCTTTTCACAATAAAAGCACGTTAAAGTCTCCATGTGTCTCCACGTCTCCACATTAACGTCGCGTGTTTAACGTCACTGAAGAGGTGTTTACTACATTAAGCGATGGCAAAAATGGGATTTTTTTTTTTTTACGTAAGCCAATATAAGCAGCAGAATTGCCACCCGCTGCTGCAATAACATTAGCATGCTAATGCACATAGCGGTGTTGCGAAGAAAAGTGTCCCTCGGGAAACAGTTCACTGGCTGCCGTGACGAAACGTTCCGCACATGTTCAGGCTATTTAAACCGGTATGTCAGTATTCAGAAAATTCATATAACAAAAATAAAAATGGTATTCGGTATGAACTGGTATACCACCCAGCACTAGATACAATGATAGTCAACTCCTGTACATCTGGGGCCATGGTTGTAAACCTAACATGGAAGGAATGCCCTTCTGGTCAGGAAACGGTCTTTGTTTTAGGTTGAGGAGTTTAAGTTTCTGGCCATTTTGTTAAGTGATGGTTGGATGACATGGGGGATGGATCAGTGAATTGGCAACTCATCCAAAATTATAAGGACATTGCTTCAATTAATCAAGATGAAGAAAGAGATGAGTCAATAAACAAAGCTCTTTACTATGGTTCTGTCTACATACAAACCTTCAGCTGTGATCACGTACTGTATGAATCATGACCAAAAGAACAAGACCCTAAAAACGTGGAGCTTGTCATTGAGGGGCAGATCAGAAATACTGCTTCTTTTGTTATGAATCCACCTTGTCATCCCTGTGTTTTCCTAACCTTGTTATATTTCGTGCCACAGCTTTAGCCTCAGTCTTTTGTTTTATTTTCTTAAAGTCATGTATTTTTAACAACCCTAGTTCACAGCCTCAGCCTGCTTCTGCTCTGTGTTTTTCCCCTCCCATCACAATGTCACCACAGCCCCGCCTTCATGCAATCAGCTTCATGCAGCTCACCTGTTATTCCCAGTATAAAGCCTTGTCATCTACTCTCAGTCTCTGCTAGATTTTCATGTGCTCTGCTATGAACTTCCCGCAATCTTGTACCTTGTCCCTCGTTAGTCCTGATTCCCTGATCCTGCTCATGCTCCTCGGTTTCATGATCTGTGCCTTAGCCCTTGTCGGATCCCTCCTGTAATCTGCTTGCCTGGTAATGACCCCTGCTTCACTTCCTGGTTTTTTGGCTCTTGGATTTACCCTCCTCAGCGCGACGCTTCATCGGATTACACGGCTCTCGACCCCTGCTCAGTTTGCGAACCCACGACTCAAGCCTGCTCCACGTAGTCTGGTAATTCTTTTGGTTTTGATCCTTGCTTACCCCTGGACCCAGTTCTTGCCTGTTGGACTCAAACACCAAACAATACAGAACGGTGACAACATCACACTTTCTCGGACCCTTTCTACCCAAATCAGTGTTTGTGTATGGAACACCCAAACAAACACCAGGTCAGTGGCTTTGTGTCTTCTCTCAGTCAAAGTTCACATTGATGCTGTTATTAATAGTTGGTTTTTTTTGTGTGTCCAGAAGTTCCAGTCCAGTTTGATGTCCTGATCCAGAACCACACCAAAGCCTTGCACATTAATAATAAAATCTGTAAAAACTGTTTTTGAGTTTGGCATTAATTCAGAGTTCAAAAACTGGTTCTTATCATCTTTAGATTAAAAGAAAGTCAGTTAAAGTTGTTTGAGATTGTGTATCCTCTCTGACCTGGCAACATCTGACATCTGGTAACACAACAGGAGGAGCTGGAGTGTGTCACTGGAGACAAGGGTGTCTGGGGTTTACCTTCTGGGCCTGTTGACCCTTTGACCCCATGAATAAGTTGAAGATGGATGGATGGATGGATGGATACATGGATGGATGGATGGATACATGGATGGATGGATGGATACATGGATGGATGGATGGATACATGGATGGATGGATGCATGGATGGATGGATGGATGGATGGATGGATGGATGGATACATGGATGGATGGATACATGGATGGATGGATACATGGATACATGGATGGATACATGGATGGATGGATGGCTGGATAGATGGATGGATACATGGATGGATGGATACATGGATGGCTGGATAGATGGATACATGGATGGATGGATGAATGGATGAATGGATGGCTGGATAGATGGATGGATGGATGGATGGATGGATACATGGATGGATGGATAGATGGATACATGAATGGATGGCTGGATACATGAATGGATGGCTGGATAGATGGATACATGGATGGATGGATGAATGGATGAATGGATGGCTGGATAGATGGATAGATACATGGATGGATGGATGGATGGATGGATGGAAGGATGGACGGATGGATGGATGGATGATTGATGGTTAGATGCGTGGGATATTGTTCTTTTTTTCAAAATGATAAGCATTTTTTAAAATCCTACTCATGTATTTTGTAATGGGGATAAAACACTACAGTATTTATGATTTAAAACAATTTTATAAGACAAATATGGACCAACCTAAGCCAGTGGGTGTAAAAGCCCTTCCTAATTAAATGATTCACAGTCTCACACCGTGGCTTTAGTGTGAAGACAACACTGAAACTGCATCAAGCAGTTCTGGGGAAAGGAACCCATAAGGCTAATGGAATTGGGTTCTGACGTTGTTTTGGAAAGCTGTGCAACATGGCATTCTTCAAATGCAAACAGCAACACAGACCTCCACAYACTGCAGGATAATAGAACACACTCCATCAGGCCCAGGAGGAACAGATGCCAGGAAAAAACAAGGACGGCTCTGTGAATGATGATTACGGTCACCTTCGTCATAAATCACCATCCATGAGAAGATAACTTGGATGAGGATGGCAGCACAGCAGGCTGACAGATCCCTGCACCATCCCCAGAGTTCCCTCTTCTGCTCAACCTCCTCCTGCCTTTCTGCCCCCTGCTGCCTTTGCACTTTCTTGCTAAACCAGCAATTAATCCATGCTGCAATGACCTAAACATTTCACTGTAAGTTGCAAAAATCAGGCTGAACATCCTGAAAGTTAAAGAAGGATCAGACTAAAGTTATCAGAGGTTAAACAAAAAAGGAATGAGAGTAAGATACAGGGTTGGCCTGAGGTTGTAAGAGRCTCAGTAGAAATACATTTTAGGACAGGTTTCAATTAATCCCATTGGTCACACACAGCAACACCTGTTTATTTTATCCATGTTTGTGTATTTATCGGTTAAGTACAATGAGTTCCCTAAACTGACTGAATGAAGAATGTTTCCTTTGACATCACATCAGTCACTTATATTATCTTACAACTGAATACTTAGAATGAACAGCTTATATTAAACTTTTTTTACCTTTACTTTCCATAATCCTTCTGTAGCTTTGCTGAGTTCAGAAACAAACAGTATAAAATATCTGAACACAAGTTAAAAATGATCAGACTGTATACTTTGCGCCTCTGTGACTGTATGATAAGGAGCCTGCTCACACAGAGGAAAAAACCTTTACAAAATTCATGTAGAATATACACTGCCTGGCCAAATATACTATATATATATNAAAAAAAAGAAAACGATTAATCGATTATTAAATTAGTCATCGATTATTTTAATAATCGATTAGTCGTTGACTAATCGTGGCAGCCCTAGTGTATTCATATATCATCAAATCATTGAAAAACTAGAATGTTTTTTTCTCTGTCAAGTGGGGGAGAATTAATGTATGCTGGTAATATTCGGCGATGAATTCACTCACTCTGTTTTACTGTAAGAATGACTTTAACAAATGTGTCAGCACCAACTCTTTCTATTCCACACCAGTAGGTTCCAGAGTCTTCCAGTTTCAGATCTGAGATGGTCACATAAAAAGTGTTTCCTTCATCCTTTATACTGTATTTCCCACTTGAGTCCGGCTTCCTGCTGGTTATTAGGACGTCTCTATCAGAACATGCTCCACTGCAGAAATATTTGACGTTGGTGTCAGCGTAGGAATGAACACATTTTATCGTGACCTTTTGTCCCACGTCTCCTGTTAGGGCCTCAGTCTCCCACAACCCTAAACACACACAGACAGCAGCAACAACACCTTATGTTTTACTTTTCACAAACTCAAATGTCAAAACATAAACATGTCTTATTCTACAAAACTGTAATTTAGGATTATTATCTTCAGGGATTTATTATACAAAAGTACATTTTAACAATCAAAAGAAACACAAAACGTATTTCTTTGTTGGAATAATGGAATAAATAAGGCGACAAATCTCATTTTGTTGGAAAACCAGTTTATTTCCTTTTCAATTAGGGATGCAATAATTRCTGTTATGGCCGATAACCAGTATTTACCGATATTACACAAACACACAAATTACATTATACATATACTCACAAACACACTTGGGTCTTATTTTGATACTGTAAATTAACAATCAGACCTCTGACATGGCTCTACTTCAGTTATTCCTGGCTGCAGCATCAATATCACTATCATGATCAAACAGATGCTGCTCAACCAAACATCTCCCCTCCCAGAACAGAAACCCAAAATGAAAAAGTGGGAAATAAATATCTGATTTAATCCAGTTTTACATATCGAAACTACACTCACCGGCCACTTTATTAGGTACACCACGCCAGTAACGGGTTGGACCCCCTTTTGCTTTCAGAACTGCCTCAATTCTTCGTGGCATAGATTCAACAAGGTGCTGGAAGCATTCCTCAGAGATTTTGGTCCATATTGACATGATGGCATCACACAGTTGCCGCAGATTTGTCGGCTGCACCTCCATGATGTGTGTTCATAAAGGGATGGACATGGTCAGCAACAATACTCAGGTAGGCTGTGGCGTTGCAACGATGCTCAGTTGGTACCAAGG
>NW_013952951.1:311394-312873 GCF_001266775.1 Austrofundulus limnaeus
TGGACAGGTGTACCTAATAAAGTGGCCGGTGAGTGTATACCGAATTGTTCCACACTTGTCTGGAAAATGCATTTGTGTGTTGAGCAGTAGTGTATATGTAGGTTGTACTAATAGAAAGTATTCTCTGTCCATGCCCAACAGCTTATTCTGCTGCTGACTTTTGTTTTGAGACAGTCGTTTTGTCAGACTTCAGTCCAGTAAATGAGTCGATATCACAAAAAAGCTGTTTGGCAGAGGAGATTTGACAAGTTCATCTTGGGTGCCACTCAAATATTAATTAGCTCAACAGGCAAATACATTTTTCCTAGCAAATGGGTCACCATTTACAGGGAAATAAACTGGCTTTTCAACAATAAAGGATTTATTGTCAAGAAACATTGTTACAACAAAGAGAAAATCAAGATTCCTCAATTTTGTACTAAGTTTGTGTAAATATGAACACAATATGAAGATTTACAAGCCAAAAATGTAACCTTTGAAAAAAAGTCTGATATATTTAATGCATTTGGGTGTACATCTGCACAAAGAGGTTTGACACAATGTTTACAGTAAAAGTTATATCATGTTTTCTGTGATTTGCAAAAAATTAAGTTCAAAATATTTCCATTTACAGTCAAAATGTAGCTGTCAGAATCAGGAAGTGATGCAGACTTCATTATTAGAAGGGCTGAAAGACTTTTTACCACATTTACAGTTAACACATAAAAAAGAAAAAAGGAAGAGATATTGTTTAACTTACCACCCAGAAGGAAAATTGTAATAATCAATCTAATCTTCATTATTTAAAAATAATCTGTACTTCAGTCTCAGTTTTCTTGACTATTTCTTCAGTTCCCCGCACCGCAGCTGTTGGGAAATCTGTCTGCAGAAATGTCTGCTGTTTTAATGCTTATGTAATTACACT
This sequence comes from Austrofundulus limnaeus, assembly GCF_001266775.1. Taxonomy (NCBI): domain Eukaryota; kingdom Metazoa; phylum Chordata; class Actinopteri; order Cyprinodontiformes; family Rivulidae; genus Austrofundulus; species Austrofundulus limnaeus. The sequence continues at coordinate 312,299 of NW_013952951.1, forward strand.
TCCTGCTTCTGAAGAGTTTCCTGTAAAGTTCTTCCCTTCTTTCTCATTTTTAACATTAAAGAAGTTGCAAGTTAAACAGTCAACACGAAACCAACTTCATGGTCTATGTTTGGTCAAAAAAGAGAAATAAAACACGAAGTTTGCTTTTTTTGGTAGATTTTGTAATACAGTATCTTAAACAATAAGTTTTAGTCTTCCTTTGATCCACTGAGTATACCACAATCCAAAAAAAATCCCATCAAACAGCAACATAGCATTGGATTTTAAATCTTAATGACTAAATTATTTGCCTGTAGTTTAACTTTTCAGTATACTATCCCTAAAAGGTCAGATTATAATGCCTGTTGCCTTTCACAGGGACACATATGTTCACACTGCAGGCAAATGGGGCCCATACTGGAGTTTTTTCATGACAGTCTGAATGTGTTAAAACAGATTTTTATCAAATCTGACCCAGGCCTTTTCAATGTGTGACACTAAATCTGATATGTGAAGAAATTCAGTGTTATGTAGGTTGGTACTGATTTTAGAAGCACAACACTATATTCTTAAGTTCTCCTTTTTGAAATATTGAC
>NW_013952951.1:313873-314383 GCF_001266775.1 Austrofundulus limnaeus
AATTGTACTATTACAAACAGCAGGAATGTCGTTTTAGACTAGAGAGATTGCAGAGTCCTGCTGGTACTGATACAGGAAGACAAACTGACAGCAGAAACTTTTAGAAATAAAAAAAGAGAGATCATAAATCTAAAAATCAAAACTTCAACTCAAAGACAGCAGCAAATCAGCAAATCAGACCTACTAGAAAAGGTCCAAAAAGGCTCTCAGAGTAAATGTGGATGGAGCTCAGGTACCTGATCACCATCTTCCCGGGACGCAGAAGCTGCTCCTCTGGCTCAGAAACATCAGCTGGAAGCTGGAACTGAATTATTAGCCCTCTGTCCAGCTCCGAGCCTGCAGGTCCGAGGTTTGTGTTTCAGGAGGTTCCGTTTTGTCCAGAGTCTCCTTCTTCTGGACTCACTCAGCTTCAGAGAGGAGCAGACGGAGAGGAGCGTGTTCCTCTTCTGAGCCCACAGCAGCTGCATGAAGCTGGGCTGCTCTGCTGAGGAGAGGAGAGGAGAGGAGAGG
>NW_013952952.1:0-695 GCF_001266775.1 Austrofundulus limnaeus
GCTTACAAGACATACAAGCGTATGGACAAACAATTTTCAAACAAAAGTGTCAGACTTTCAAAATGAAATGAACTAACTGAAACCCAAAATACTTAAATAAATACTGCACTTCATCTCAATAAATTCAATTTAATAATTTGGATAAACGTCAAGAACTTTATCAAATAACTCATTTCTCAAAATCATATTCAAAGGACAATAAAACAAAAAGTACATTTAATTTTCAATTCCACCCAAATCACACAGAGCATTTGATCCTCCTCTGGAACTGAATAGAAACATCCAGACTCCAAAGCCAAATGGCAAAGTGCAAGATCTAAGTTGTGCACACACACACCTTCAATGTTTAGATAAGTTCCATGTTACAAATGGCTTAGCACCATAAACACCCTTCACTAAAATATAGGTTTGTAATTTTGGTTTACATAGGATATCAGCTGCCCATTTACTTTTATAAGTTTCAAAATAAAAACAGTTTGATCTGTTCATTATATCTTAGCTTATTTCAAAAACTTCCCATCCCGTTCCCCGACTGCCATTTGGGGAGGGGCTCCTGAAAAAGGGCGGACCGCCGGGTGCGGTCCTGGGCTGTGGGTGGGCTCGGGACTTGGACGGTCGCTGGGGTGGCGGGGCTGGCTCTCCGTCCTCCCTGGTGCTGCTTGGTCTCCTGAGGTGTGGTTCTTGGTTCCTGTGGG
>NW_013952952.1:2428-5464 GCF_001266775.1 Austrofundulus limnaeus
CATTGGTTGACCTGATGGATAGCCCCTTATCAGAGCTAAACAACAAAAAAATCTGAAGCTCCTATTTTTAATAGTTTTTGAGCAATAACCATATTTATATGTCCAGATACCCCCTTTTCAGATAAATTGGGGGTCCGAGGGGGCACTGATAGTGCGCCTGATGGATGGTGCTTTATCAGAGCGAAACAAAAAATAAATTTGAAGCTTCTATGTTGAACAGTTTCTGAGTTGCCTTTTTGCATGTCCAGACACCCCCTCTTTGAAAGGAGCCCTCTCCTCAAATATGGGGTCTATCGTAAAACCGTTGGCTGGCGCAGTGTAGGTCAGACTCATCTACCGTCCTGCCAAACTCCATGTTGATTGATGCAGCCGTTGTTGTGCTACATTTGACCAAAAATCCCTGGAGTAAAAAGTAAATAGACTAGTTACCACAGAGCGGTAACATAATGACCCCCGCACGCACAAATGCACCAGAACTCAGAAGTCTTTAATCATAATAAATGTCAAGGTGCATTACAAAATTCTAGTTGTTTGGGTGGGGATCATTTATTTTGTGGGGGGGTGGGGGGCAATGGTTACCCTGATGGATAGCCCCTCATCAGAGCTAAACAACAAAAGAAATCTGAAGCTCCTATGTTTAATAGTTTTTGAGCTATAACCATAACTCTTTTTCAGATAAATTGGGGGTCCAGACAGCGGGTGGGGGGGCACTGATTAGTGGGCCTGATGGATAGCGCTTCATCTGAGCTAAACAATCAAAAAAAATCTTAAGCTTCTATGTTGAACAATTTCTGAGTTATAAGCATTTTTGCATGTCCAGACACCCATTTTTCATCTTCATCATATACTATATATGGCATATGCTGTTAAGTGTCAGGAGGGCTGTGATCAGTCATACATTGGGGTAACAAAGCAGCCATGGTTCATGTCAACAAAGCAGCAACAGCTGAAGTTGCAAATGTAGGGACTGAAGCAGCCACAGCTCAACATGGAGGCATGCAGATGATCCTAGCCTCCTCCGAAGCTATCCAGCTTCAGGGCCAAATGTCTCTTTCTTCACCCCCATCTATACAAGACGATGTCCAGACACCTGTGTCAACATCAGCTCCAATTGAGGGTTACTACACCAAACATTTTTGCTAAAAGCTTCCTCCAACCCCCTCACATCGTGTCCTGTTCTACCCTCCTCCTTCCTGGTCTAATCCTATAGCTGGAGTCAAAGGTCAGCCTTTATCTTGGTGGAATCCATCTCCAAGCCTGAATCCTCCCTTAACCACATCATCTGTTAGCCCCCCAGAAGCCATAATTCAACGAACTGCCTTATTACCCCACTCTCAGTGAAGTCACAAAGTCTTTAGCCGGAGAAATGAAAAAGTCCAGACACATTATAATTTACTCTTGTCTTAGTTTGTGGTTCTAAACTTGATGTGAACTCGGACCATGTAAGTTCTCAGTTTGCTAAAAGTAATATGACCATTTGTTCCACTATACAAAAGAAAGAGGAGGAGTGAAGGAATTAATTATGCCCATTTATGCTAAATCATCAGGAGTATAATATTTCCTGTTAGAACCACGATGGCTGAGTTCTTGGGCATCTGACCTAATATCAACCCTCTGTGGACTAGTAGACCATATATTCTTTTTATTTCTTGTTTTTGATTTTATTATTGAAAAGGATGTAAACACCTTATAATATAATCCTGTTTTGACATTTTTAAATTTTTAATAAGCTTTTTTGCCAAGAAGGGAAAATCTACTCAGCTGGTCTTGGTGTCTCTTTCGAGTCCCTGGTAAGTCAATTTTTTCTGTTTCATCTGCTGGTTTTATTGAAAAGGTCTGATAGCGCACTTGTCTGAAAACAACGAGGTGCAGCTTGCACCCCCCTTCCGCCTGTGGATCTTGAAGCCTGAAAAGATGCGCATGGAGTGAAAACAGCAGGAGGAGAAGAAAGGAGATGTTCAGGTGAACGGGGGATCTTCAGTTATCCAGGCCTCTTTAAGCCTGTGCTCCGGATACAATGATGTTTGACAGCATTTATTCTCGAACCACACAGGCCATTTTAGGCAAAGCAAGAATCCTTCTGGTCTTATTAATAGGGCTAATTCTTATCTATGAACAGATGAATTGAGACTTTTATTAGACTTGAGTAAGTAGGTGAGCTACGCAGGTCTGAACTCCTCAGAAAGACTGTATCATGTCAGGATAAAATTCTTGAATAATAGCTGGAATAAACTAATAATTAATTAGGTTTATGACAGAGGGCTTCAGACCGTGGCGGGCTCAACATGGCATCCCTGGGTGGGCATCTAATTTGAGACGGTGGAAGCGAACCAAAGTGCTTTCGAGTTTTTGCATTGTGGAGACGAGAAAAACATGATCAATTTAAAGGGAGCATGAAGGTATTATAAGGAATCCAAAGAGATTTCCACGGTCGAACCAAGTGGCTGAGGCGCGCCAGCCAGAGAAATCACACTGTCATAGTCTGTATTCATTTTCCTTGGTTTTCCTAGTGCAGAGGTCACTAATAGGCGGACCTCGGTCCGGATCCGGACCGAGTGGGGGTCTCATGCGGACCCGAACGTAATACATGATCAGTAACTTTCATAAGTCAAATCCGCACAATTGCCGCACAGACCAGTCCGGCTTTAAGCCTCCCCAGGTCATTCATAAGACCACAGGTGAAGGTGGGCAGGTCCCGCTCACGTAAACCTGTTCATAATGAACCTGCAGCGCTGATCCAAAAGAGGCGTGGAGCAGCTGAGCTGAACCGGACCGTGACGTAGCTTTTTATTATGGACAGACGCCTGCTGCCTCGTATCAAACAAAACAACTGAATTAGCTCACTTTAGTCATTCTGTGGCGGTTAAATGTTTTAGAAATAATTATACAAAGTTACTGTTTCGTGTCATTTTTAATATTCCCTCTAATAATTCTCCAGCTGCGCTGACGTATCAAGTGTGTGTGTGCGCGCGCGCGCGCACACACACACACACACACACACACACACACACACACACACACACACACACACACACA
>NW_013952952.1:11102-13351 GCF_001266775.1 Austrofundulus limnaeus
GAATATTTCACCAGGGTTACCCCTACACATGTTATCCTACATTTGCTCAGTAAATGAGAACATTAGAAATCAGACGTACATGTTCAACTTTGTGCTTCGTTACAATAAATATTGTAAGTTTTTGAATAAGAGTGAATTCATTTCAATGCATGCAGATGTTGATACAACAATAGCTACACACAAACGCACACACATATATCAGTCTGACATTTTGATCTTCCGGACCTTGGTCTCATAAAATGTTCTCTGACTGGACCTCGTTAAATTTTAATTGAATACCCCTGTCCTAGTGTGTTCTATGTTCCCCAATGTTTCTCTGCCCAGCCCTTACAAGTCTGATTATCACCCTTGTGTTTCTCCTCAGGTGTTTTCTGTTTAGTCATTAGTTGTCAGTGTATTTAAGCCCTGTCCTGTCTCAGTCTTGTGTTGGATCATTGTTGTGTTTTGTTCCTGAGCTTTGTCTCCCTCGTGCCTGTGTTTTTAAGTGATTTTTGAGCTGCCTCAACAGCATTTTCTGTTATTTAATAAATCTTTTTGTTCCTTTTTGAACCTGCCTGCGCCCTGGGTCTGTTCCTCCACCAATCCTGATACACACGAGGGAAACACGGATTCTCAGCTTGATCGCCAGATACCTGGCTCAGATTTGATTTTATTATTTGCGTGGTCAGATAGTAAATGGGCAGATTATCTTAGGTTGTTGAACTAAGATAAGAAAAATCTATATTTTAAGCTTGAGTCTAAAATTTAGTACTGGGTTTTTCCCCACAGAAAGTTAGGAGCGCTGACGCTCTGCTTTTTCTGCAACGAGACAGAGAAATGGAGCCGACAAAAAACAAAAACCCTCTGTGCTTTGGCAGAGGGCTGCATTAAACCCCCACCCTGACCCCCAATTTATCTGAAAAAAAAAAAGGTATCTGGACATACAAAAATGGATGTTGCTCAAGAACTATTAATAGGAGCTTTAGATTTTTGTTGTTGTTTAGCTCTGATGAAGGGCTATCTATCAGGCCCATCAATCAGTGCCCCCACCCCCCCGGACCTGCAACTTATCTGAAAATGTGGTATCTGGACATACAAAAATACTGTAGTTATTGCTCAAAAACTATTAAACATAGGAGCTTCAGTTTTTCTTTGGTTGTTTAGCTCAACCAATGTACCCCCCCAAAATTTTTTTTTTAAAAAGACCCCCTCCCAAGCCACTATGATTTTGGGATGCACTTAGTAGCATGACATTTATTAGGAATAAAGACGTCTGAGTTCTGGTGCATTTGTGCGTGCGTGGGTCATTATGTTCCCGTTATGCGGTGTCTAGTTTTTATTTTTTTTTAATTTTTATCGTTTTCTGTGTATATTTTTGTGTGTATTCCTGTAAATCAAATGAAATAAAAAAACAAGTTGGTTAGTTAAAAAGCTTCCTGGTTTATTACTATGTTCAAATTTTTCCAAAGTCATATGAAAAATTTGTTTATTTTTTGTGAATGAATTCATTTAACTCTAATTTTGCCTTCCACATTCTACGCTGCATTTCCTCACCTTGCAAGGCTCCTAATAATTTGATGGATTCCTCTTGTTCGTGAACACGTTCATTTTCTTTTTTCTTTTTGTTGTTTTGAATATGATATTATATTGCCTCTCATCGCAGTTTTTCTGCCTCCCAGAGAGTAGATGCTGATGTTCCTGGTAAGTCATTATACTCTAGGTATGATGGCCAATACTCTTTAAAATATTTTATAAACTGTTCATCCTTGAGCAGTGATATATTAAATCTCCAATTTATGAATGTTTTTCTTTCCTGTTATTAACTAAGGTTAAAGAAACAGATGCATGATCACTGACAGCAATATGGTGTATCTCACTGTCTGAAATGTTGGTCAGCAATGAATTGCTGACTAAGAAGTAATCCAGACTAAAATTAGAGTGATGGACATGTGAGAAGAAGATATATTCTTTGCTGTTAGGGTGAAGAGAACGCCATACATCGCAGAGTCCATAATCATTCATGTACTGTTTAGCTATATTTATGGATTGCCAACCGCGCTGAGTCATCAATTCTGAATATAAGGGCCAGTAAGCTGTACTGGGACATAAATTTGCATGTTAATAGCATTGCAATAATTAGTCCGCTGAAGGATGCAGAATCAACACATTACAGGTGCTGGTCATAAAATTAGAATACCATGAAAAAGTAGATTTATTTCAGTAATTCCATTTAAAAAGTGAAACTTGTATATTATATTCATACATTACAT
>NW_013952952.1:18949-22113 GCF_001266775.1 Austrofundulus limnaeus
AATAATAATAATAATTTTAACAAATTGCTATTGTCAAATGTGGATATAATGAAAATAAAACATTGTCTGTTCCAGCCGTGTGAGTAAAAAAGCTTTACCACTTCTACTGGTCCAGTTCCTGGTCGGGACTCCAGTCAACAGCCTGTTGGTCAGCCCAGTTTAGGATGGAAACCACCTAAGAAGAAATTGATAAGCTATGTAAGTTGAAGAAAAATAAAAACTGTACTGGAGGCATTTTCGGTGTTTAACTTAACCTGTGTCTGCCAGGTCGACCATTATTTAAAGTTCAATTGTTAATTAAACATACAGTACAATGAACTACAGTTTTATTACATTTAATGGAGGCCGTTCACCTACACAACCATTATTTTAATCTGTACAATTGTAATAAAGATAAAGCAAAAACAATGAGTCAAGTCAAGTTGGAACTAATCTTTAACAACCTTACCTAATGAATCCAGCCCATGCTGATGAAGGATGACATTTTGTGTTCAAAATTTGACCTGGCATATCTGCGTCTTTTATTTCCTCCACTGGTGCAGTTCTTCATAAAGAAAGAAAACATGGGACAAAAAGGCACTATTTAAGCTTCCATTTGACTTTTCTCTCTGGGTCTCTGCAGCTCAAACACAAGTCACAATAGAAACATCAATCAAAGATTAAACACGTCATAGAATGTTGGACTAAAGATGACCGAAATTACATTTGGATAACTTGCAGTTTTTACACATGTACTGTTTAAGTTCTTTGGGGGAAATTTTTAACATATAGTAAGATGATATCACACGCTGAATTTGGGTTGTCCAGTCTTTTCAAAGTTTTACAAAAAAAATCACACTTCGTAGAAGAATGTTCGAGGAAGTTGGTCCTGGGGAGGCTTGACCAAGTTGGCCCATTTTATGTCCTCACGTTTAGTACAAATTTGAATAACCACATTTCGATTATTATAATGAATAAAAATAGTTACAATATAATTTGTTTGTCATGTATATAAAATCAAGAAGCAACCAATCTGGTTTGGTAAACACAACTGAATGGTTCTGTAAGAGAGGCTCACCGGGACACAGTTCTTCTCTTGTTTGAGGCACAGCTGGAGTTGACAGTGAAGGTAAACTTCACTCGTGCTTCCTGAAAACTGGAACATGTGGAAAGAGAAGTAGTTGGACGTTCCCATTCCATTCCCTGTCACCTGCACCGTCTGATCACTGGGATTGGCACAGCTGAGAGAAACAAACAAAACAAGTCAAAATAAGCATTAAAGAAAGAGAAAAGAAATGTGTGTAGGGTTTTGAATTATTTGTCGCTGTTTTATTATATTCATGTTTGTTTCTTCATCTTTCGTGTGTGCAGTTCCTCAGTGTTTCTCTCCTTCTGTCTCCACCTGCCCCTCCTTCTCCTGCTTGTCTGCCTGTTTTTTTTTTTTTTTACATCAGAGCTCTCTGAATGTTTGTGCCTTTTCCATAGGTATATCTATTAAACCTAACAATGAGCCGCATGCAAGAACGTTTGTATTCTTATCCTAAATTTCTCTTACTTTTTTACATGTCACGTCAGATTCAACAAACTCTTCTACCTTCAGGAAAAGTGTGTAAATGAGCAGCGTAAACATGATGAATGCGTATCCAGGTGCTCGTGCAGGAGGAGGGAAGATTAGCTTAATTACCACCCCAAAAACACCATATAAGGCTACGTTTCCTGTCCCACATACCAGGAAGGGCCTTTCACTCAATTTGCGCGTGCCCACATAGGGTTGGCCATATTAAGTCCCATCTGAAACCAATTACGTATGAGGGCAAGTGGCTTATTAAGCCCTCCACAGCGAGTCAGCATCCAATGCAGACTTGAGCAGCAGGTGCAACACCAAATAGTGGTCGGCATGGAGCATGGGACATATAAATATAAGTTCTAAATATGTTTTGTACACACATTTACTAAGTAAACGCCTCACCGACAAATATAATTTCACAAAGACTATATAAATCATGTTCAATTCAAACTTTATTAAAGACACAGAACCATGGTCCATATTTAAAAAAGAAGAAAGGAAAAAATTAAAAAAATAAAGAGAAAGTAAATAAATTATTTTTAAAAAAATTAAAAGTGCAATTGTTTCGACAAGTTATCAGTGTTTGTTACACATAAAGCAACCCATTCTCACTCCCAAGTCATCACATATTGATGCTTTTCCAAGGTTCCCTCTGCGTCTGGTTTTCACGTGTCTGCTACCCCCCTCGTATCAGTTAATGATGAGATGGGACGGAATCTGTTGTCATAATGTAAGAAGGTGTAGAAAATGTACCAAAACTACCGTCCCAAATCCTAAAATTACCTTTATTCACTCTAGACATGCTGTCCCTGACCCCAGTACCTAAAAATAACCATTTTTAGAAATTGTAGGAAATTCATGTGAACTACATGTTCCAATGCCTAAAATTACCTAATATTTCTCCTAGACATCCCATCGCTGACCCCACTACCTAAAATTAACCATCAACCCTGATCTCTAATATTAACCATGGACCCCAACTCAAAGACACCTATATTTTGTGTCCCAACACGTCAAACCTGGACGCCGAGGGAATACGGAAATGCCTGGTGCGTCAAAAACTGACGCGACGGGGGTACCCAAAGCAAACGCATCAAAATAAGATGCAGAGGGAACCTTGGAAAAGCATCAATACTGTATGTGACGAGTCGGGAGTGAGAATGTGTTACACACAGTCATATCTGAAAACTCTCTAAAATGTGGGCCTAATTAAATATTTTCATTGGTCTATTAAAAAAAACAATATTTTGGCGTTCATTCTCCAGCATTCAGTCACTGCCAGAGCTTGGACTGTTACCAAGATGATGACAGCTTCCTGTTCCGGTGGTGTGAGGAGAGCCCGTCTCAAAAGCGGAGGGTGTATACAGCACCATCAAGGGGACTCAGTTCAGCTGTGAGCGTGCTTCACAGTGAGTGTAGTGTATAGTGAGCAGTGTTGCCAGGTGTACGATAATTATCGTATTTGTACGATAATTTTGCCCTCTGTACGATGTACGATCAATAATCCCAAAAATCCCATAACAGAGTATGACGTATGAGTATGATGTAATTGACCCGACACGCTGCTCACTGACATGAGAGGTGGCGGGTTGTGGAACACAGTGGTGATGATTTAGCG
>NW_013952952.1:23114-27623 GCF_001266775.1 Austrofundulus limnaeus
AGACATCCAACAGTACTTTTTAACTTTATTATAAACAAAGGAATGTGCAGTTTGTTGAATTTAGAGCACATTGTGAGCTGAGCAGGATGTATTTGTAATTTTGAGCCTCTCTAGAATGCAGTTTGGGTGTGTACGATAATTTTCCTGAAAATACGATAATTTTGAGCTGCTGATACGATAATTCAACATTTCCCACCTGGCAACACTGATAGTGAGTAGGGCGAGGGAGTAGCAACTGATTGGGAAAGGCCGGAAGTGTTCGTTCATTAAAAATGACATCACAAAGTAAAAAGAACTTTACGAGTTCGGAGATTGAAGTCCTCCTCTCAGACATCCAGCAAAGAAAATCTGTCATTTTTATCAGGTCAGCTGTGGAATAAAAGGAGCTGCTAAAAGTATAAACAACTGTGTTAAATCATTTTCATTTATTCAGAAGCCACACCGTCGAGCACCGTACCCCCCACCCCCGCGCAGTCGCAAGTGGTGTCAGATGTGGTTCTGAAATAAGCATTTTAAAATGTTTTCAAAATATGTCTGGTACTTTGGAGAAAATCCAGGACTCGCTGGAGGGATTATGTATCCCCCCAGGACGAGCTGGAAAGTGTCGCTCAGGAGAGGGATGTCTGGGTCTCTCTCCAGGACCTGTTCCCTTCGCGACCCAACTACAGATAAGAGGAAGAAGATGGAGATGGAGACTTTGTAGAAAATAGCATAGCTGGTGTGCTGAATAAATCTAAAAAAAAAACATAAAAAATAACAATCTGTCAAGCTAATTATATACCGAGACAAATTAAACTTCAATTAATGCATGATTTAAGTTGGTTTTTAGTTATGTTTATATTAATATTGTAGTGTTATACAACAGCATTAATAGCCAATTTATTTTTAATTTAAACAATTTATATCGTTAGTCTAAATTATTACATTTAAAATTATAACTAATTCAAATAGAACTGCCTATTGTCAACATAGTCATAGAGTGTGATTTATTTTCAACTAAAAATATCTTCAAACTAATGAAATATAAAGTTATTAATGAAGAAAATCCGTCTAGATAACAACAGACTGCACGTAAAATATATGACAGGTCTGGACCACTCGTGAATTTTGTTTGTATCTGAAAAAAAAAAAATCTTAGGATACAAGAAAATTGGTGAATGCCACAAATTCACCTAAATCACTCGTACGCACAACTAAAGAACAAATCTGTTCGTACGAAAGGTTCTTGCATGAGGCCCAGTTTATGGTAAGAGCAATGGAAAACACATCGCAAGAATTCTAGGAAGACGCTGTGAGTGGATACCAGAACATTTTCTTACCCATTTTTGACCAAGTCGTATCTTGGAGCGCTTCTGGGCGAGCTCTGACTGGTTGCCCAGCATGAGTCTGTCACAACGGCGATCATATTTGCATCCAGTCCACTGGTTTTCAGCTCCACCCAGATCTTCTGGTTGAGCGACACATCCGTGTTTGAATCCAAACTCTGTGTGCGTCCAGCGTCGCTGTAGGCCTTCATGGTCACAGTGTAGTTAAAGTCTGCAGAAGTGATGTGCTGGACCACAGAGCTGAACAACCACATCAACGTGTTTTAGTATCTGGGACTCACAAACGCGCCAACACATTCTTCATCATGGCTAAAACAATAAACATGCACCTGTCTTTGATTCTGAAGGCCACAAGCTTCATCTCAGGTTGACTTTGGTAGCAGGAGAAGTCAATGTACACTTGGTCGTAGTAAGTGATGACATCAGAGCTGTTCTGGGTCATGATGGTGTTCTTGTAGGTTGTTTGGCTTCCATTAGTCTGGAGGATCACACATACATAGGTTGGACCTGAAAAACCTCATTAACCATACAATTTTGTGTTGCGTTCGATATATTTTGCTGTAAAAGTTCAGCAGAGGGAGAACTCACTGTGACCTCTGCCCCACAGGTGTTGTTGGTGTCAAAGCTGAAAGTCACCATGTGGGTCTCCTGGTCCATCATCCCCCTGCAGCTCTGATTGTTGAGGTGTAGGACGGTGTAGTCGATGCCTCTTTCCTCCATCAGACAACCAAGAAGAGTGATTGAAACAGAGTTCTGCTTGCAGTCTATTGGATTTCCTAGGATTTAAAGCATTTATTTAGAGGGACAGTGCACATGAATGCATTGCACAGTAACATAAAAGCGCCAGAATTAGCTCAATTGCTAAATTTCAACTTAACTATATATTTATATTTATTTAGAATTTCTGCCTTGTTATGTAATTATTTAAAATGTCATACCCAAAGTGTTGGAGTCTTTGTAATGTTGGGCAAACACAGCTCTGCAGAGGCAGCCCTGTTCCCCAGTCAACGTATCTCCACAGAACTCATGGTCACTGCAGGTTTTGTCTTGACAAAAGGCCTGAGGTGGAGCTACACAACATCAAGATTTATTTATTTTTAAGAAGATGTGTGGCGTATAAAAAAAAACCCTGCTGATAATGTTTAGGTCTTACAGCACTCTGTGACAGTCCCCCAGTCCACCGCTGTGGTGCTGCTGTTCAGGCTGCAGGCTCTGGCGTAGGCCCACTGGAACTGACACTTGAGCCCGTCCACTGCAGGATATCTGCACAAGGCTTCTGTGCAGGCGTTGATGTAGGGTGTCGGGTCAATGATGGCATTGCAGGAGGCGAAGGGTGCAGTTCTTAGAATGTTACATCTATTTTACAGATGAAAAAACAAAACATGGGAAATCACTTTAAAATTTCAGTTCATTTTCGTTCAGTTAACTTTTTAAAATATAAAATAACACCATGAGATATTTAATGCAATGTTGATGAATTTACTAACCTTTCAGCCACTGCGGTGCAGTCGATTGTACTGTCAGGACTGTCTGTGTACTGAGTCTCACAACTAGATGGCGACAAACACCACAAGTTAAGAACCTCTGGATTGTTCAAAATACACAACTGAAGTGGAACTGGTCTGTCGTAGTAGGTTTGTAGCAGAGCATTAGTCAATAGCCACGTTTACATCCAATTGTAATGTGAATTTTGAGCAATATTTTAAAATGTTGAAAAAAAAGAAATGCAAATTAAGTATGTTTCCATCTACTGGCTTAGAGCGAATCAACCAGGCTACACAAAGTGTATTTACTTCAGATGTTGACGTTATGCATGGCTGTAGTAAACAGGAAGTAGAGGTTGTAAACTAACAGAGACCACTGAGTATGGAGAGACATTTTCAGGAATGTGTTATTGTTCTGTCATAACAACTTGTATTGGAGATGTTACATGCTGTCCGGACCTGCCGCTGCTTCCAGCCATGTTTCCTGCATTATGGGAATATCCGGAAAGACGCCGACAGCGGGAATAACTGATAAATCATGTGATGTACTGTAAATGTTCACTAAATCCAAACTTGTTCGGCAAACATGTTTCCATCCCCCTTTTTCATAAAATTCATAATCCACCTCAAGCAAGCGTAAAAACATTTTTGCGAAATTGAGGACAATTTTTAGAATCTTGCCTTTTTAATGCAATACTTCAAAATTTGTGTAAAATAACTCAATGAAACATGGCTAGCAGGAGTCTGGGCTTGTTCTACCTGAGAGAGCTGGACTGAGGAAACCTTGCACTTGAGGTACTGCTGGAGTCAACACACAGGCCGGTCACAGCTGAGTTAACAGGAGCTAAACGAAAAGATCAGAAAAAACAACTCTTAAATACATCTGGTCACAAAAGAACAGGATGTAGTTTAGAGTTTTCTTGCCTTGTGTGTGAACCTGTGCTGTGTAGCCATCAAAGAACACAGAAATGCTTTGACTGGTGAGTGTAAACTGTGCAGTGACTCCAGTTTGATCCTCGGAAAGCTGGACTCCATTAATCTGTTGGGCTGAACCATTCAGGGTCAGCAATGTGTTGTTCAACTGCATGAAATAGAAGGAAAAAATTTGAGGAAAGTTACTAAAATCCCAGATATGACAGCGTTGAACATGCAGGTCAAACCCTTGTCCAAGGACGTAACTTACCAGAACTCTGCCTCCTTGTTCCAGGATGACGGTATCGCCTGAATCAACTGTCAGAGTCACGCTGTCCACAAAGCTCACGTCTCTACGGCGCCGCTCCCGGAAGTTGGCAAACACTTCAAACCCGTTTGAGGAATCCTTCATCACAGAGTACACACACCTGTCAGTCACATTACTGAGCTGACTTTTAAAGTCAATGATGGTGGGGCCGGTCACAGTGCAGGTGTCCGCTCTGGCAGCACCTGCAGATGTGGACACACATGAGAGGGTTATTGAACTATTGAGAACAACTGGCTCAGACATGTCACATCCTCCTGTCCCAGATATTTTCAAAGAACTGAATCTTCCAAAACCTTAAGGAAAAAAAAAGAACTGAATGTCTCATGCACAGTTAATGTACTTTCTGTTACACCGTCTTGTATTTCATGGTAAAATGAAGTATTGCACTTCAGATTTTTTATTTTCTTTAATACCGTATGGGACTTAAAACTTTATTAAAGACACAGAACCATGGTCCATA
>NW_013952952.1:27769-31990 GCF_001266775.1 Austrofundulus limnaeus
TATATATTTTTTGTTCATTAAGTGATTTGCTCCTACTGTCGTTATGTTGGACTTTTTGCCAGCAGTTAAATCTTCTTGCTGTTTTTCCAAAACAAAATAGTTCTTATATTCCTGGCTAAATAAAATGGTTGTTAACTTTTACTGAAGTAAACACTTTTATTTATTTTTTTTTTGTTGGAACCGGTTGTAATACTACTTTTATTTGAAGAAAAACAAAACAGTGAACAATTGACTCATCTGTGTAGTTTACCTGTCAGAGCCAGGAGAATGCACAGGTAGAGCAGGGGGCGGAGCATGTTGGAAGCTTCCCAAACAGCAAGAGCTGGAAGACACACAATTTAATAAAACAAGATTCTTCTTCTAACAACTTTGTTTAGAATAGAGAAACAAAGCAAACAGACACTTTAAAACAGATTTTCTGTGTAGTTTACCGTCTGCACTTGGAGTGAAGGATGAGGAAGATGAAGGCTTCTACTCGTGATGCTCTCTGATGATCCTGAAGCTGTCAGAGCTGTGTGGAAACCCCTGATCTCTCTCTCTATCTCTGTTTCTTTTTATGCCCATCCTCACTCTGGTCCACACCCAGAAAAAAGGGGTGAGGTGGATGTGAGATGAGAACTTCTGTTCTGTGATAAATGACTCTGCAGCATCCTGTTACACATCTGGAATTTAAAACATAAAAGATGTTCATGTTCATAGAAATTTTTCAAATCCAATCTCTGTGTGATCATGAAAACACAAACTTGATAGTGGGAGAAAAGGCTTTTGTTCCTCTGATTCTCTTATTGAACAGAAATATTTCTACAAAGTGAACGAACACGAGTGGTGGGAGGGAAAAGGTGACAAAATAAATCTTAACTAACAGCTCGTTTATTTTCCACACTGAAACTGTAGAGAAAACTGCAAAGTTTGTCACAATAATATTTCTGCTCAGGAGCTGCTGCTGATCCTGTTCAGCATTTCAATATTTTAAATTAAGTGTTTTTCTGGCATTCTGGAGTTTCTGGAGACTGAATGTAAAATAACTTTACATATTTGTGAATGAAACAAGAATTATGACTACTTATGAATAGGGACATTTTATTTTTACTACCAGATTTTCTGGTCCTCGTGTTGTGACTTTTAATCTGGTAGTAAAAATGACCTAATAGAGCATTGCATAAATCACCAGAAAGTATAATTTTCTTGTTTAATTCTTGGGTTTATCGTTATTTCAGAAAATCCACTGCAGGGGAAATCAAGCTGAACTGCAGCCCAGTGGTTTGAACAAACATGGTTGTTCCTGATCAGTTCAGGTGAGTTGCAGGTGTCTAACATCCATGGGAATGTCCGAATGCAGGTTTTCCCATCAGAGAAATGTTGTCATGACAGAATATTCTGTCTCATTCACATTATTCTTTTTTTATAATTATTGAAAATCTATCCATTGACGAATTATCAGGTGTCAGCCGGAAATACTGGTCAGTGGAATTATAAAGTTCAAGAATGTAATCCTATATGTTCTTTGAAAATCTTTAAGGTTTGAACTTTTACTTCTGTTTTCACACCAAATCCTACAAAACCTGTAGTTCCTGTTGTACAAGTCTTCAAGCTCTGTTTTGCCCAATAGTTTTTTACATGTTCGCTTGTTTATCATAGGTTTCTTTTTTAAAAATTCTGACACTAATAACTTTACATTATGTAATAATTTAACAACATGCCACTGAGCACCTTTCTGTAATCACAGTAATAACATTCATATTTTTCGGTACCACTTTACAATGACTCCCTTTATAAATGGCTTATAAATGGTTTATAGATAAGTTATAAATTCATCTACAAACCCTTTATAAATCATTAATAAATGTTTATCATGCATTAATTAAGGACAAGAAAGAAACAAAACTGTTCGGTTTCTTGCCAAATAGTGAGCCAAATCTGTTCACAGACATGTCATCTGGTGCTACAGTATATTAAACATTTCACACTAGGTACCTTATGCGCACAATTATGATTTGGAAACACAAATTTAAGCAATTATTAGTACTGTATTACTTTATTATAAATATCTACAACTAATAAAGGGAGCCTTATTGTATACTATTTATTAATGACTAATAAACATTTTATTAGTCATTAATAAATAGTGTACTGTTTTACACTTTACAATAAGGCTCCCTACTGACATTTATAAATGTTTATTAGTCATTAATAGTGTACTGTTTTACACTACAGTAAAATTCCCTTATGGCATGAATGTTTATTAGTCATTAATAAATAATGTACAATAAGGCTCCCTTTATTAGTTGTAGATATTTATAATAAAGTAATACAGTACTAATAATTGCTTAAATATGTGTTTCCAAATCATAATTGTGTCCATAAGGTACCTAGTGTGAAATGTTTAATATACTGTAGCACCTTTCAGATGACATGTCTGTGAACAGATTTGGCTCACTATTTGGCAATAAACCGGACAGTTTTGTTTATTTTGTTCCCTTAATTAATGCATAATAAACACTTATTAATGATTTATAAAGGGTGTGTAGATGAATTAATAACTTATCTATAAACCAGAGTCTTATTGTAAAGTGGTACCTATTTTTCTAGTAGAACAGAATACTTTCAGTTTAGTTTTGACTTTCCTTTTAACTTTGATATTTCGTACACACTCAGTGTGACAACAGTACTATCAGCCAAAGCAGGGGTTCTCAAATTGGGGTCAGGACCCCAAACTTGGGTCTTGAGAAGAGCTACAAAAAATTAATTATAAATTGCAACCTACAACCCTATTATTTTAAAGTGCTGGTAATGACCCATAGATGCAAACTTTGATGATGACATGAGTAAAGATGACTTGAAAATATTAATACAAAATTAAAAGGTTGTCATGACAGCAAAAATATATGGTAAGAAGACAAAGAGGAACGAGGAGGAGACCCAGACAGGGCATGAAACCACAGAGACAAACGAGCAGCGAAGATGGAAATACTATGTGAAACACAGAACAGACTGAGGAGTACAGGTAGATCGAATAAAAGTACCAAGAAACACAGAGAAGATAAACAAATAAAAAATACAAAAATAAAACGTAAAGCAAACTCAAAAATGGCAAAACAAAATGCTGAAATGTACACATATCATTACTGTTGCAATGAGATCAAAACAAAGGCTATAAATGCATGAAAAGTATTTTTCTTTGTTAAACTTTTTTTTATGTTTAGCTGCCAATAAGGTCATCTGTCAGAACTTGTTTTCATGGGTTGAGATAGGGACTTTGATAATATTTTCAAACTTACTTTTACAGCAGTTTTTCCTTTTTGCACTCATAAGGCTCTATGCACAGATTCCAAAAGATATTTTTTTAATCGGACCACTTATTAAGGATTTAGAGGTTTTTGAAGGCTGAAAATTAGGAAGCAAGTGCTCCATTGACTTCTGTTATTTCATAAAAAAAAAAAATTGCGGAGCTCCATAGTGCGCGTCATAATTTCACAACAATTTTTCAAATCAAAGCAGAAAACAAACTACATAAAACATTAAGACAGATTTATAGGGGGTGCTGAGTATTAAAACGAGCTAAAAATAAATCACAAAAACCACCTGACACACACACTGCTGGCGTCAAGCAGAGCATTTATCGAAGTGCCTGTTTGAGAGCTGAGAAGTTCAGAAACACAGAACAAAAGAAGTTTAGCTCATGTTTAGGAAATGTTAGAGCAGCTGCTGATGGTGAGAAACTTCTTAAACTGATCTGATTCCAATACAGTTTACTGACATTTAATACAAACATTCCAGGTCACAAACTGTCCTTATTCAACCTGGAGCTGGGAAACTGTTCCTCACAATGTTTGTTTCCTGTCTGACTCTTTCTAGACTCACAGCTTGAATTACAAACCAGGTCATAATGTCAGGAAAATCTACAAATTTGCATGCAAAGATTTTTACTTGGATAAACTTTCTCTTTTCTGTTTTAAGCTACATGATCTCAAACTGAACCCAGAAATTCGATTGCCAAATTACAAGCAAAGAGGACAGGTTTCAGCAGATGAAAAACTCGTAGCTGGCAAAATATTTTAAAATCAAACTGCTGCATTTGTAGGAAATAAACAAACTCAAATGTTTTTTATTTTATTTTTTTTTGTATTCATTTAGTGGTGATTGCGGCGGCACGGTGGCTCAGTTGGTAGAGCTGATGCCTCTCAGCAAGAAGGTCACCGGTTCAAATCCCGGTCCGGGGAC
>NW_013952952.1:33445-35105 GCF_001266775.1 Austrofundulus limnaeus
GTCTGACAAAATATTGTATATATGTTTTCTAATAAACAAAACAAATAGTTAATTATTGATGTGTAAACTTCCATTTCACCCATGAGTGTTTTCATGTGAGTCACTTCCGGGTCACGCTGTGTTCGCCGACCCAGACTCCCATACACAACTCATGTGAAGAGTTTGGTCATGCGCAGTAAGTTCTCAATGCAAAAGAATAAGGTGGCCTGTGTTCGCAGCTGACCTGCGAACACACACCAGTAGTGGGTGGGTCCACCCAGTGTCGACGACTTGACTTCATAAGGCTGCAGCCAGCAGGGCAATACAAGGCAGATTTTGGAGAACAAGCGAGAAATGAAGGATAAAACAACACCTTAAGTCCCTTATATCTAAACCTTTTCAAAGCAGAATATACGAGGAGAAACTTAAAGTGAGCTTGGACTGGATAGGTCTGACATAATAAAAATTGTGCAAGAATGTGGTGTAGTTAGATTGTGTTGGTGTCCCCTTTATATTTGAGCAGTATATAATATAAATAATGGTAAACACAACTTAATATAATATAAAGATATTTTATGTTGTTTCTGTTTAGTTTWGTTTTTTGTAAATTACTATTGTTTAATATATATTTTAAATAGTTTGTGTTTCGGACGTCACATGTCCCATGACTTCATCCACACTGAAACAAGCAGTGGTCCAGTGTAATTTTAGTTCAGGGTTCAAACTGAAGCTTTGTTTCATACTACCATCACTACCAAAAAGTACAATTTTATATTCTTATAGTTCAAAATGACATTCATCACATCACAACAAATTTGTTGAAAAGTATCACTTCAGATGTTAATACAAAGACAATAAAGTCACAATCTAGGTTTCATCCTGGTTTAAAATTATTTTGTTAATACTTTAGTTTTAGCTTCTTAAGATTTGGTTTGTTTGCTTTTAATCCATATTTCTGTCACACAGAAAGCACAAAGTTCTTATAAATTTTAAACTCCCAGACTTACCTGTTTACCCCAGCCCATGCTGACGGAGGCTGTTCAAAAATTCAGATGTTGTTTTTAAACAGTTGCTGTTAAGCTACTTAGTGAACCAAGAACCAACAAAAGACTCCAAACTACAGGAGCACCTGTACAGAAGTGAGAACCCACCAAGATCTCTGCTCCACAGAGTCATAGGCCCACAGGAACTGAGTCATGAGGCCGTCCTCTGATGGATATTTGCACATAGTTTCCTTGCAGGCATTGATGTATGGTGTTGGGTCAATGTTGGTATTATAGGAGGCGAAGGGTGCTTTTGTCAACATGTTACAGCTAAACCACAAAAAATATGAAAGACATTATTATTCTTCCACCCTGTGCTCACAGCATGTGATAAGTAGCATGTTATTTTTTATCAAAGTCTAACACTGTAAGACATTGTCTGCTGTGGAGAAACCTGCTCACCGTTTAGTTGCCAGGGTGCAGTTGAATCGTCAGAGTACTGAATCTCACAGCTAGGGGGTGACAAATACCAAGTTCAGGGTCATTTTTTGTACTCAGTAAACACAGTAAGCTTGATTAAATGTTTGAACATCAAACGCATCTGTGTATGGGAGAAAGCCCGAGGCTGTGCCTCCATAATGATCTAATCTTATGGAAATGGTGATGTAGGGTTTGATAGGGTTTGGTAGGATTGTTGC
>NW_013952952.1:35846-37266 GCF_001266775.1 Austrofundulus limnaeus
GAATGATTTCACATCTGTTTTATAGATATTGCATATATTGCATTGTTGGCTTTTAAAGCATATATCACAGAAAATATTTGTGATCCAAATTCTTGAAAATATTTCAAAAATATGTTCTTAATATAATTGTATTGTGCTCAGTACAATGACAATAAAGGCATCATCATCATCATCATCATCATCATCATCATCATCATCATCATCAATAAATTATCACTGTGTAATAAATACTGGTGTCTTTCTGTTCAAATTAAAAGTCTAATAAATGTGGAATATTTCAGCACACAATGAAACTGAAATCAACTGCTGGAATGTGTGAGTTTTTATACTTCATTCTAGGTTTCTTTTTGTGTCCTTATTACTTCTTCTTACTGTAGTAAACACTGTTCAGCTTCTCAGTGTGCCCTTCTTTGTCATCTTGTCATGCTCACTTCACCTGATCCCATTGTTGGTTTAGTGCTGTTGATTTCCCATTGCCACGTTTGGTTGTCTTTGTCCAGGGAAGCTGAACATTTTTGATGCCTTGTCTGAGCTTTTTGTTTGCTTTTTACTGTGAGGATCTGTGTCTTGTGCTCTGTCTCCCTCTTGTGTTCTTATTCTCATGTTTTCCTCAGCCCTGTCTTCTCCTGATTCACTCTCACACCTCATTACTCAGTAATCACCCAACTGTTTCCACTTTCCACTCGACCATTCTCTATTTAACCGGTCCTCCTTCACCACTTCCTCATCTGTTCTTACCCTGGCTCTGCTCCCGTGTCGCCCTTATTTATTTATTTATTTATTTATTAGTTGTTTCTTTATTAGTTGTTTCTTCCAACACATCAGATTTTCTTTAATGAAGTATTTTAGTTTGTCTCCTATAGTCTGTCTGCATTATTGGGTCCGATATTGCCAAACCCTTACATTTACTACTTAAAAGAAGTTTTTGATCATTGAGCCCCTCGTGTATTCTGGGTTCCATTAAAAGACTCAGGACAGTATTGAATTTGATAAAGATTGTTTTCTGCAAGTACTACACCAATTTTCAGTTTGGTTTGTCTAAAAAAGGATACAGGATAGGTCGTTGTAAAATTAGCATGAGTGGTTAGCTTGAAAATGGGACAGGCATTCGGCATGTATTTTTCAATCATCCTTAGATACTTTCATCCCCGAATGTCCTAAAATAGCTGAAATACAGTGTAGAGATGTGGAACACTTTTAAACTTTATTTTATGTTCTGTTAATAATCAGTTCATCTGGTATCCAAGGTTTTCAAAATCAGTAATCTTGTCACTGTTTAAATGTCACTGTGTGTGTGCATGCCACTCTGGTCAAAAACATGTTTGAATAACAGGGTCAAAGTCTGGGTTCCTTATCGTTTCAAGGCTGTGCAGATTAATAGAACAAACCTTTGCAGGAGGCGGACATGACCACCTGCAGC
>NW_013952952.1:38892-40623 GCF_001266775.1 Austrofundulus limnaeus
GTTATTTACAGGCTCACTTTCTAGATCAGCTAAAATCAGCCTGTTCAGAGGACAATTTTATTTTATTTTTTTTCATGTCATGTTTAAAAGTGTTCCACATCTCTACAACAGCCATTTAAAATTGGCTCTGGCTGCCAAATCTAGTTTTCTCCTTATGGGAAAGGGTCTAGCTCCGCCCCGTTTACGCCACCGGCTGCACACCCAGCACATCACCTCTTTCATCTGCTTCCATCCAAGAGAGGATTCAAACCAATATGTTGCAGAACCACCGGACAACCTATGTTTGTTGCACAGGGTTGTGGGTTGCTCTTGCCTTTTCAGTGTTTAACAGTGACAAACTTTCATTCTTTCATTACCTAATACCAATAAACATAGGGCCACACTGCAAAAACTGTCCACCTAACCAAGTTTTAAAATCTTATATCAGCCAAAAAGTCTTTTTGATCTTTTTTTGAGACTAATTTAGTAAACAAGAACTGATTGTGTAAGAATAATCATCTTGTTTTCAGAATGTGTAAGATTATTTGTCTTGTTAGCCTGAAAATGTGACTCAAATTAAGGGTGTATTCAGACCAGGAAAGTCCTTTGGTTCATTTGTTTGGTCCGGACAAAAAAATTGACTTGATTTTTTTTCGTTTGGTGCGGTTTGCATTCACACTGTGCTTTTTTGCAAATGAACTATAACTTGTAAACAAAGCCATCAGGCTGACGATCATTGCTCCCATTGGACAAAAAAAGGACAGGGGCGGGACTGAGAAACAAGGAAGTCCTGCATGCTGCGGTTCTGATGCGCACATTTTTGCTGATAGTACAACTGTAATAGCATTGAAAATGTCAGAAGCAGCTAATTTAATAGTGGTTCTGTGATGATATTCTAATTTTGGAGCGGTGTCAGTAAATGTGTCCCGCAAACCAAAGGAGACGAGGTGCTCTGCGTGTTCTGACCCACAACATGCCGGCAGTAGAACTGCTAACAGGAGACGACGAAACAGGTATGATTTAAGTTTATTTAGCTCAGCAACGGTGGCCTGTGAAGTCCAAAAAGGTGCATGTTTAATGCAGTTGGTTCGGTTAGAGTCCGGTCTGTATTCACACCAGAAGAGAACTGAAGTGAACAGTTCATTTGGAAGAGTTCAGAGTTCATTTGGAAGCGGACCGAGACCACCTCAAAAAGCAGGTCTCGGTCCGGTTGTTTGATCCGCACCAGAGTTAGCATGAGTGTATTCACACCTGCACAAAAGGTCCGGACCAACGCTGGAAACGAACTCTGGTTCGTTTAAAGTGGAGCAAATTATCAGGTCTGAATATGACCAAAGTCAAAAATTTCTGCCAATGGAGTAAGAAAATTTTACTTGGTAAGATTCTTGAAATACTTGATTTGACTCATTTTTTTCTTATTTCAAGAATCTTACCAAGTAAAATTTTCTTACTCCATTGGCAGAAGTTTTTGACTTAATTTGAGTCAAATTTTCAGGCTAACAAGACAAATAATCTTACACATTCTGAAAACAAGATTATTATTCTTACACAATCTGTTCTTGTTTGGTAAATCAGGCTCAAAACAAGATCAAAAAGACTTTTTGGCTGATATAAGATTTTAAAACTTGGTTAGGTGGACATTTTTTGCAGTGCATTCTTATAGACAAAGTGCTTCAAAGACAACACATGCAGTCACCAAGCATTTTTATTTACTAAATTTTAAAGCCAAGAGAAAAATGCTACCTATATATA
>NW_013952952.1:40666-48382 GCF_001266775.1 Austrofundulus limnaeus
ATACATACATATGTTAAAATGCATTTTGTAAGAAAATGAAACACCATAATGAGTTATTAAAAGTAAAAGTTAAATAATCACATGACAAGTTGTTGAGACATGAAACAAACATACAAACAAAGAAAAAAAACAAAGAAAAAAATGCCCACTTATCGTCAGACTTGATTCTCCAGGTTAGGGCAACATAAAAAATATCTTTAACATAGTAGATGGTTTTCATTGACGTCATCATCCGGGACTTTTACACACTCCACACCCTGTTTGTGGGCTACTATTTAGCTTGTAGCAATAAAACCAGTATGGGAGAACCACAAAAGCAAGGGAGGAAAAATGCAAAAAGGTCACTGAACGACTCAGATGAGCATGACCAGGATAATAATAGTTTGTATTTAAAACGTGCCTTCAGGACACCCATGGATCTACTGAATAATAAATCTAAATCAAGGTATTTAGCTTTATTGAAAGTAACGATCCTTACGAGCTGCTGAAGTCTGCAGAGCGACACAGGCTGTGTTGGCATGACTCTGTGTGGCTTTCTCTGATATTATTAGTAAGTGTATCTTACTCCAAATGGATACATACTGCATAATAAGGAGCTTATAATCTGATACTGTCAGTGTATCCTACGTTCATGTTTACATGGGTAGATTGCATAATTTTCAAAACACTTCTGTTCACAGTGCACAATCTCTTTTTTTTTCTTCTTTTAAAGTTAATTAACATACTATGCGGTCACTAACCATGGCAGGAGTGATCTGAACACACTCTGGAATCCTGAGGAGGGTGAAATCTTTGTAGTTGATTATCGCCAGCCACAAAATCATGTCTCTTTGCCGACAGTTCTACTTCTCCTTGGTGTTTCTACGCCATCTGTTTTTCTTTTCTTTTTAAGAGCGTGTCTCTGCCACACGAGCAGCACAGTTTTGTAACTAACTCGAACGCAAACTTGCTCCATGACTGTTAAAACAACTTATAATAGAAACATACTACATAAACAATCTAGAGTGTATTCATGTCTGTGCTGTAGACTATCTCCTCTTTCGCTTTCGCAGCCATGAATATGGCGATTTGATCACGTGATCTGCAGGTCGCTACGTCATTTGAAAACCATCTATATTCAGAGTACTGTGAATAGAGCCTTAAGTACCACATTAGTACACAAAACCAGAGTCCAACAGGTCAGAAGGTAAAATCTTCTTTTGATTATATTCTAAATAAATAAATAAAATAAATCCACTACATGTATATTTTGGTTACAAAGTGAAGCAGGAAGCTTTACTGATGGCTGATAATTTACTTCAGGAGTTCAGCAAAGTTAAACGCAAAACCAAGTTTTCCCCATTTCCTGTTCCCTACACTGTATAATAGATAAAACTGTAGAAAAAAATCTAAATGGTTTGTTATGAACCACAGTTTAGTCCTGTTCTGACAAGTCACAGCTGGGTGGGTTAAAGCTGGTAGGGAGATCATGTCTTCACAAGAATGGTCTCAGGATCAGGACTGAAGTCAGGGGTCATCACGAAGGTCGGCAGGTAGGTCACTTCAAGTCATCATGGAAACCATCTGATGAGATCATGAGAATAAAATGTTATCTATCTCTATTTTACAACAGTCTGAATTTTCTCTGTTAATCAGAGGTGTTTTCAGTCGTCATGCTTCCACCTCTTTCTGTCCAGCAGATGTCTCTGAGGGTACGACTTCTCCCTGATCTTTGTCTATCAGGCTACTAACCATTCACAACTTCTTATATTCAAAATAAACATGACAAGTATGTTTAAAAACTAGCTCATTGTGCTGTGTAACATGTCCTCAATTTATATTTAACACAAAAACAATAAAGCCACAATCCAAGTGTGACTTTATTAAACTTTACAGTTTTACAGTTTTAGATTCTTGAGGTTTTGTTTGTTTGCATTTAATCCAGAAGATGTATTTTTGGACCCACAGAAAGCAACAATGTTCTTTTAGAGTTTGAACTCCCAGTCTTACCTATTTACCCCAGCCCATGCTGATGGAGGCTGGTTCTCTTCGTCCGGATCTGGACCTGACAAACCTACGTCTTCTTAAATTTGAAAAGGGGATGCTGCAATTCTGCAAGGACAAAAGAAAAAAAATGATAGGAAATGAAAACCAGTTTGTAGGAAGAAGGGATGCTGCCAAAAATTGAGATTCTTTTATTTTAGAAATAAATACCATCTTTATTTTAATGTATCGGAATTTTATAAATTAAAGAACAAAGCTGAAAAGTCCTGATAAATTGAAAGGACAGCTAATCTGATTCAGTCTGTTGTATAACAAAGCAGGTACAGATTTACTCTGTGGAGCTGTCGGACGTACCGGGACACAGCTGTTCCTCTTCTTCAGACACAGCTGCAGCTGGCAGTGCAGATAGACATTATCAGGATGTTTGGTGAACTCAAACATGTTGAAGGAGAAGAAGGTGGAAGTTCCCTCTCCATTTCTCTTCATATCGACTGTCCCATCAGCAGGGTTGGCACAGCTATTTCGAATGAACAAGAAAAAAGTTTACTATACCATACTCCCAAAACAAACAAACAAAAAAAATGTAGAACTAGATTTAGAGGAGGAGTTTTGAACCCTGTCCTCACCCGTCTATGATCAGGTCATGTCTTGGCGTGCTGTCAGAGTTCGGCTCACTGGTTGCCCAGCATGAGTCGGTCACCACAGCGATGGTGCCTTCATCCAGCCCATAGGTCTTCAGCTCCACCCAGACCTTCTGATTGAGCTTCACATCAGTTTCTGTTGCTACAGCTTTAGAGCATTTTTCATCTATATAGGGCGTCATGGTCACAGTGTAACTCCACTCCCCTGATGTTAGGTGGGACACATGGCTGTAAGTCAAACACATAAATACATTTTAGCTTCTCTGACAACCAGCTGAGATTAAAGTTTACATGAAGATTAATACAAAAACTACCAGTCAGTACCTGTTGTCTTTGATCCTGAAGTACACGCTCTTCAGTTCAGGTTGAGGACGATAGCAGGAGAACTCAATGAACACTTGGTCATGGCGAGTGATCAGGCCGGTGCTGTTCTGGTTCTTGATGGCATTTGTGTAGTTGACTGTGTTTTCCCCAAGCTAAAAGACCAAACATTCAAATGTTTTTAGACAGTGACTGTTGAGATACTTAGTGAACCAAAAACCAACTAAAGCCTCCAAACTATAGGACCACCTGTACAGAAGAGAGAACCCACCGAGATCTCTGCTCCACAGAGGTTTTGGGTGTTGAAGCTGAAAGTCACCATGTTGGTCTGGTTGTCCAGGGCACCCTTACAAGTCGGGTCATTAAGATGTAAGACGTTGTAGTCGATGCATTTTTCCTCCAGGAGACATTTAGCAAGAGTGACTGAAGCAGTATTATGCTTACAGACAGTTGGTTCACCTACAAATTTCCAAGTRTTTWTAAAAAGAAACACCACTTAGATGTATTCCTGCATTAAATCTGTCATATTTATATTACAGATGTCGTACCCAGAGTGTTGGACTTCTTATACTTGTAGGCAAACAGAGCTCTGCAAAGACAGGCAGGTTGTCCATTGATGTTCCATCCACAGAACTCATGGTCGCTACAGAGTTTGTCCATGCAAAATGCCTTAGGTGGGGCTACAGAGGAACACAATGATTTATTATCCAGAAAACATCTGAGCTTTATAAACATTGTGCTTCAGTTCTCTGAGACTTACAGCATTCAGCCTGGGTCCACCAGTCTCCCAGGTCATTGTTGCCATACAAACTGCAGGCTCTGGCGTAGGCCCACAGGAACTGAGTCATGAGGCCGTCCTCTGATGGATATTTGCACATAGTTTCCTTGCAGGCATTGATGTATGGTGTTGGGTCAATGTTGGCATTATAGGAGGCGAAGGGTGCTTTTGTCAACATGTTACAGCTAAACCACAAAAAACATGAAGGACAAATTATTATTCTTCCACCCTGTGCTCACAGCATGTGATATGATATGTAGCATGCTACTGAAATCAAAGTATAACACCGTAAGACATTATCTGTTGTGGAGAAACCTACTCACCGTTTAGTTGCCAGGGTGCAGTTGACACAACTGTCAGGATCGTCATTGTACTGAACTTCACAGCTAGGGGGCGACAAATACCAAGCAGAATAAGCTGATTTCTCCTAAAGTATACATTTCTGAAGTACCAAACATCATTGCTGAACATTATAATATATAACTTGTTGAAGCAGCCCAAAAATTGCAGTGAAAGGTATGTGCCAAAACCCTTATCAGGAGCAACTGAAACAAAGACAGTCAAAAACAGAGCATGTGATACCTGGCTGACTGAGCGAGCCTTGATTGTGAAGAACTGCTGGAGTCAAAACACAAACCATCAGCAGCATATCCAAGAGGTGCTGAAAAGTTTCAGTGCAGAATGTGAGTTAGAACAGAGTTGATCACTGATGCAAGAAAAACTACATCCGTTTTTAAAATTGTGGATAACTTTATTCTACAGTTTTTATGTTGTCTTTTACTCAGAAAATAAAATACATTTCCATCCAGTAATTAGAATGATAAGACTTTTGTTTTTTTACTTTGCCTTTATTAATCAAAACGGTACTTGTTATGAAAAGTAGGAATTTTTGAAGAAATGCAAATCACAAAAGGTATTGCTTCCTAAAGCATAAAATAAAGGTGCAAAGCAGATAGCACTTAGAATACAGTATGTGTTGGAAATGAGCTTCAGCTAAGGCCACGTGGTAGTTACTGATCAAACATCCTTCAGCCACAGCTATGGCTGGTTTTTTAAGGTGTTTCAACTTTGTTTTTGTTTTACTAACCAGCCTGAAGTTTAGGAGATGCTACAACCGTGTTTAAAATTGCATAATTGAAAAATGTGTCTTCCTATTCTGTATAAGAGTGAGGTAACAAGGAAAAGAAATAGTTGGTTATACATGTTAAATTTTTCACAATGAAATCTAGACAATATTGGTCTTACATTCCATGTAGATTTGTGATGTGTGGCAATCCAAAAACACAGAAATGCTGAGTTTCGAGGTTCTAAAACTTGCTGTGACTCCAGTTTTGTCTTTGGAGAGCTCAACACCATTAAAATCCTTCACTGTGTTACTGAGGGTCACCACTTCATGGTTTATCTGCATCAGAGAGGGGAAAGGGAGAAAAAAAAACAACCTGAATGAAAAATCCAAAACTCACAAACATTTTCAGATTTTTAGTCTACCACTAATGTCAGAGGACTCAATGTACAGTATCTGTAGAAAGGAGGATTAAAACAAACAACTGTGATGTCTTGCTTGTAAATGTGGAAAACTTACAAGGACTCTGCCTCCTACTTCCAGCTGAATGTGAACATCTGACTGTTTCAGCCACAAGGTCACACTGATCAAAAAGCTGACATCTCTACGACGCTGTTCCCCAAAGTTGGCAAACACTTCAAAGCCACTGGATGGATCCGACAATAAAGAGTAGGCACAATGATCATTCACAGGGTTAAAATGACCATGAAAGTCAATGACTGTGGGGCCAGTCACAGTGCAGATTGTAGGTGTTGTTGGTTCGGTTGTGGTGGTGGTTGGTTCTGTTGTGGTTGTTGTTGGGGGTTCTGTTGTGGTTGTTGTTGGGGGTTCTGTTGTGGTGGTGGTTGGTTCAGTTGTGGTTGTTGTTGGGGGTTCTGTTGTGGTTGTTGTTGGGGGTTCTGTTGTGGTGGTGGTTGGTTCAGTTGTGGTTGTTGTTGGGGGTTCTGTTGTGGTGGTGGTCGGTTCGGTTGTGGTTGTTGTTGGGGGTTCTGTTGTGGTGGTGGTGGTTGGTTCGGTTGTTGTAGTAGTTGTTGTCGGTGTTGTTGAGGTTGTTGTTGGGGTTGTTGAGGTTGTTGTTGGGGTTGTTGATGTCGTAGTAGTTGTTGTGGGTGTTGTTGAGGTTGTTGTTGGGGTTGTAGTGGTTGTTGTTGGGGTTGTTGATGTCGTAGTAGTTGTTGTTGTTGTTGTTGTTGTTGATGTTGTTGTCAGTGCAGAAGTAGCTAAGGACAAATAAAGCATGAGATATTTGAGAGACATTCTGACAGCTTGTTACAAAACGGTAAAGATGAAAGGCACAGCATAATTTAGAAACAGTGTATGTTGATGACAGAAACATTACAATAATATTGCACTGCTTTGTCAACATCTTTTGCATAATATGTTTGTTATCATTCTGTTCACATATAGATTTGTTTTGTTCTCTGAATAATATCATATTTTGAGACAGAAGGAATTTTTGAATACAGTTCTATTCTAATCAAATATCAGACTTTTATAACATTTGGTACATCAATGATTTTTTCCCCCAAAACCCCAAAAAGACTTGTGTTGAGACTTATGCTTGTGCGTTCTCTGTATTTCAAACAACCAGCATCTGCTTTGTCACATCAGCATTGTTGAGTGACTGTTCCTGGCATATGTGTACTTGACGTATGATGATTCATGTTATCTTGAATATAACATTAGGAACATTTTGAGCCTGTTCAGTTTTTTATGTACATACTTAAATGCATATAGGGTCATTTGCATTTACTATGAAGATATAAAGTTTTTGAGTGGAAAATGGTTGCTGTTTTTAAAGTTTTAACTTCTGGGGTTGAAATGTTACAAGCTTGGTACAAATTGAAAACTGATGTTTATGGTAGAAAGTACATTTAGTAGGGATACAATCTGATAGTTTAAATTGTTATTAACAGGAAAATAAAATGAAATGAGAGAAATTTTTCAGATTCTTACGTTCTCATTTACACCAGTTCTTTGTTGCTTCATTAACAAAGTGAATAATATCATAAGTAAACAACTATCATTGTGCCCAAACTCTTTCAAAAAAACAAACATTTTTAATTAAGAATGTACATATTTTCAGGACAGCGCTAACTGGTTGCTGTTTATGATGCTGTGTCCTGCTACAATTTGCTAGAGCAAACACTTTTGTCTACCAATGAGAGAAAAAATGTAATTACTCTAAAATCAATGAGTCAGAGGAGAGCAATGTGAAGATAATGAGAATAGAAAAGTACCTGTACAATAAGCAGCGTCACAGTTATCTGGCTTCAAAAGCTTGTAGATGTAGAATGGCCCAGAGCAGAGCTTGATGTTGATGAGTTTGGTATATTTGCAGCAGTCACCAGCAGAATGAGTACACACAGAGCGAGTAACAATTTGATTCATTTGCGTGGGATGGTTTCCATTCAGCCACATGGGACCATGGGTTCCACACTTGTTTTGGTCTACACAATACTCTGGAAGTTGAGCGTTGGTTTGCCCAAGAAACAAGCGATACCAGCCTTGAAAGTTAATATTCTTGTCACAATGAGAGGGATTGGCGATTGAGTTATCTACCGAACGCCAGGAGTCACTCAGATCACTGTGAGTGACACAAGGGTCAACACACTTAGGAGACCCGTTTACAGTGAGGCAGTCGAAGCCTGGGGAACAATTCACTGCTCCACAGGGAAGCTGCCCCTCTTCAGGTTCAACATGTAAAAAAGAAAGAGATGCTGTTAGAAAGTCTGTGTTAAACACACACACACACACACACACACACACACACACACACACACACACACACACACACCTTGTGTCTCTGAGGTCGTCCCTCTGTGAACAGCTGCAGTGCATCGTGGGAGCTGTAGTTCAGATTTACAGCTGCTGAAACACAAAGTCTCTGAAGGTGTGTCAAACACACACACACACACACACACACACAC
>NW_013952952.1:48762-53439 GCF_001266775.1 Austrofundulus limnaeus
AAGCAGTAGGCTTGTTTTTACTTTTTCATTTTCTTCACATAGAGAGCACATGGTGAAGACAGGCATTTAAATTCCTAAATGTGAAATGCAAGGGAACTAAATTTAATTGAGTCCAAGACATTTCTTGGCCAATTTCAAGATTGTATTTATTTTGAGTGGAAAATTTAGTGAAGCTGATTTACCATACTTTTGTAACTTTTCAATATTTTACCAATCAGGTTGTGCGCTCCAGATGGTATAAATTTTAAAACTTGTACAAGTAAAACAGGCTTACTTTTACCATGAAAATGTGATTCATTTTACTTGTCAATAATACTGAGAATAATAAGTGTTACAGATAAAAGGTAATTTATTTTGGTCACCTTTAAACAGGTTTACTTCTTGCCTCGGTCTTAGTTAAATATGAAGTGCAATTAAATAAGTACCTTCCATTACATTTGTACAGTTTTACTTTTAGCTAAGCAGAGCAATGTAAACATTTCTCTCTCAATGAATGATGTGTGCTTTGATTACCTGCCAATGAGATGACAGCAAACAGGTAGATCAAGGTGCGGAACATGTTAGGGGTTCGCCTAACAACTGTCAGGAGCTAAAAGACACACAGGTAATTACAAGAAAACGTTTAGTCACTTTCACACTTCTCTTTAGAAACATTATGCAGGCACTTAATAGGTTACATTTGTCAAAAAAGAGAGCAGCATTGGCCAGTTATGGTTCATGTTGGTGGTACAAGATGACCAACATATCAAGTTTCACTCCATTTATTCCACTACACATTTTTAAAGACAAAGTGTTTTAGTCTCATCCTACAAGTAGAACAACAAAAAATCTTAAAAATGAAAAGTAACACATTTTTGAGGACCAAGGAATTACTAGCATAGCTTTAATGTTTTACACAGATGCATTCTGCTTTTCTTATTGCTGTTAGGTTTATTACTAGGTGTAGTTTGAAATATAGTCTCTTTTTTAGTTACTGAGTCCTGATCTTGAGAAAAACAATAGCTTTTATTCTCCCCTATTAAAAAAAATATTATATTTTGTGAAGCTCTAATGTTTTACAGTGGAACCACTTTTTTCCACCTACAAATTGTCTTATTACACAGTGGATTATGACACTAAACACAAAATGTCATTAATTTTGTCAAAACATTTTTCATTTCAGCAGAACTTTCAGTACTGTATCAGTGTTTATAGAAATATCCATGAAAGTCACAACCAAAAAACTAATTTTAGTGATATTTTTTGCATTAAAGACTATCACAGGTAAACATGTGTAGGGATAAGATAAGATAAGATAAGATAAGATAAGATAAGATAAGATAAGATAAGATAAGATAAGATAAGATAAACCTTTGTTGTCACCAAGGTGAAAATTTCCCTTTGGCTCTCCAGCCATAAAATACATTCATACAAAAACACATACAAACATACAATCATAATTTCAAAAATTTAAAACATAAATAAAAACAAAAATAAAAAACCCTTAACAAATCAATGGTGGTCATCAAAAGTATTCTTATTTATAAAGCAAACAAAATCAGCAACAATTTCCATTAAATAAATTTTTTTGTCTCCAATTCTGTGCTTCTGTCCACATTTTTCATCATCATAAAAATTCTGTAGAGCTTACATTTTAAAACTGATACTTGAACAGTGATTTGAATGTAATTCCGGTTACAAATTATATGCAGTTTTGGTTATTTTGGCAAATTTTAAAGGAGTGTCTTTGTGTTTTAAACGTAAAAGCATTTTAATCTGTTTTGCATTTTACATGTAATTGCAGTCTTTGTTTAGTCCACTCTCAGATTTTTCTAGAGTAGTTTCATGAAGTGAAAATCATTAAATTATGAGTTTTTTTTCTTTGTAAAACAAACCTGTGTTTGATGAAGGCTGTTGGTTCTGTTGTCTGCTGGAAACAAAATGATAAATAGTGAATAGTTTGGTCATTTTTAGCAGTTTTTGTAAATGTCAGACATTTTATGGTTGTATTTTATGCTTATTTATTGTGTTTTTCTTTCAAATAAAACCACTACTTTCTAAAAGATTCTAGAAAACAACTTTTAGATTAACCCAAATTATAACTGAGGAATCAAACAACCCAAATAAATTATGACTTACCCTCTGAACTTCTAAATGTGGATGATGATCTTTAAAGGTTTTTAATGATGTTGTAGATGTGAGATCAGTTTGACTGATGGTGTCTGTGAGGACAAAACTGTTGCATCTTGTTGTGTCTGTCTCTTTTTATATCTCACTGCTGTCCACACCTAGACTAAAAAAACAGAATAAATGTCTGCTGATGCTATCTGGGCCCACCCTCTGTGTTACATAAGTGGGATAAAAAAGTTGTGCATCATATCTGTAATTGACTATTGTTTTCAGGACACAGTGTCTGCAGCTGATTGGTACCCAGAAGCACATTTCCGCATTTCAAAGAGTTTTAAGTAATTTACTTTTTCCTTTGAAGCATTATGAAAATTGCAAAACAGAAGATTTATGAGCTGCTGAGGGTTTCTGGGCTGAACCTGAATGCTTTTACATTCACAGGACCTGAGCTGCAACATTTCTGACAAATTGCAGGTGTTAAATCAGTTAATCATCAAATACAGCATGGCATCCCGATGCATCACCTTAACACCTACAGTCCCCACAGTCTGACTCTCTTCCTGTGAATAATGTTCCATTATAAAGACAAAAGTTCACTTTTGAATCTATTAGCAGTTTCTGCTAAAATTTGAGGGTACAGGTATTTCCTTTTTCACATTGACTGAATAATCTTTCTTCTTATTTTACATTTTGTTAAAAGTTGTGAATCCTTTGATAATCTAAGGGCAATTTTCTCATTTTAAAACTAGACCTGTTTTTATAATGATCTTTTTATAATTGATGCTTAGTGTTTATTGTCAGGATCTGTGATTTTCTTTGTTGTTTTTGGGGTGGGGGTATGTTTTTTTGGTCTTATGATTCTTGTGTTTTACTTAACCTGTGATTTTATCTTTTCTTTTTTTGTGATTTTATCTTTTCAGTTTTCCAGTGAAGAAATTTTTGGGGATGTGTACTACTGACTTATAAAGGTGAACAGTAATATATTTTTATAATGTTGTTATCTCTGATTTAATTGATGTTTTGTGTGCAGATGGGTTGTGGGACTCGACCAGGGTTTCACACACTCAGGAGGCTTTTAGTTAGATACATGCCTGATTTAAATATATTATCTTTTTAACTGCAATTTATTTTCATTTTATAAATCAAAAGTTACCTAATGAAAAGTGTGACAATTAATCTTTTACATTATACTTAAGAAAAAACACACAAGAAGAAAATTGTTGAAATGTTTCTTATTTTTTACACAAATGTTTGTTTAATCAACTATTTTTACAGTAAAAGTGATTAAGTGTTTTTCATTTTATTTTTCAATTTAACTAAGTTGATCGTTGTGATTATGACTTCACTGTGTTTTATTATGAAATATGCCTAGATAAAATATTTGTGTTTGAATCACAGACACATATTTTTAGATTTATTTCAGTTTAAATTATTATTTTATGCTTCATAAAACTTCAGTTCATTTTTTCATTCTCTTTAAGTCTGTCAAAGTTCAAACTTGTTTTTCTGAAACAGGTGCAAATGTTTATTCCTTGGCAGGGAACTTTTAGACTAAACATTTCACTCTTCCTGCCTGTACTAACCAAGAAAGTCCAGGTCATTCATTCATAGCTTCTCCTCTTTAGAAAACTAACACACGAACTTGCCTTGACAGAATGAAAGAAGGAAGAGATGAAAGAATACCATTTTTCATCCCTCTGACCTGTGTTTCCTTCAGGAAATTCAGCCCCTGACAATTAGATTTGTCTCATGAACCAACGAGCAATTCTTTTTTGTCTAGAATCAAGACACCTTCAGTCTTGATTCAAAACAGATTTTAAGCTCCTTTATTTTGAAACTTCGGATGAGAAGCTTTTATCTTGAAGAAACCTGAACGGAGTGTCTTGTCTTTCTCTGCCGGACAAAAGCAGATCTTTTGAGGCACAGAACACAAAATGTGGGAGTTTTTTACTGGTTGTGAGGTTTCTGAGTTGGCAATCCTTATCAAACCGAGTGAACTCTTCCCTCAAACTGACCTGATGGTTGAAAACACCAACAGGTAAAGAGAAAGTTCTGTATAGTGTCCGGAGAGCCGGCCGACGCGGTGGGCAAATGCAGGGTGCTGTTCTGCTTTCCATACTTTGATAAGACAATTGATAATTCTTAAATCTTAAAACTAATCCTCCTTTTATTTACTATATTAGAGTAGTAGAACACTGTGCGTGTGGTCACTGGAGGGACTCTCCCAGTTCTCCCCTATGGTCTGATCCGGGGGAGTGGGTGGGCGGATCTTCCCGTGCGGGTGCCAATTGGGGCTCTGCGCTCGGGATTCCTCTCAGGCCCTTGGGCTCTGGTCTTCCCTCTGTCTGCCTCGTGTCTTGGGGGTTGGGTCTCGGTCCTCCACAGTCACTATTAAATATTCCATTGGAGAAATCTTGTATATACACGCATGTTCACAACCGCTCACAAACAGGTGTTCTGATCCGGGGCTTTCTGACTGGTCACTGAGTGTGTATGTACAGTATGTCTGTGTGTATATATCTACAATATGAATGAATGTAGGCATGTATGTATATTAGTGCTGTCCTAAAC
>NW_013952952.1:55992-59564 GCF_001266775.1 Austrofundulus limnaeus
TGTGTGTGTGTGTGTGTGTGTGTGTGTGTGTGTGTGTGTGTGTGTGTGTGTGTGTGTGTGTGTGTGTTTTCTCACTTTCACTACAGAGAGGTATTTATCTTCGTAGAAAATAATCTGATTCCTCATGACTTTTAAGTTTTGAGAGGTGTTAGAGACCCACAGTTCTCTTACAGTGAACAATGATGATAAAACTATAATGTTCAAAATGTTTTGTGTCAGTCCATCCAGTCTGTTTATTTTCTGTTGTCAAGTCACAGAGGCAACAGGTTCAAGTTTTTTGGAGGGAGGGAAATCTTTACAAACATGACACCTTTCAGATTCTCCTGGGGAGTCCCAGATTAGACATCTGGTTCCTCACAGATGGAGACTGGCCATCCAAGGAAGGAAACATTTAACTCACTTGAACCCTGGATTTTGTTGTTTTGGTCATGATCCAAATCTTTTGACCAAAGATGAGAGTAATGTGCAGAAAAAGCAGGTCAGTAAAATTAGAGCTTTGCCTTCAGCCTCAGCTTCTTCTTCACCACAACCAACCAGAGCAACTCCCTCATTATTTCAGATGAGGCCCCACACCCATTGATCCATTTCCTGCTCCATCCCACCAACATTCTAAACACCCACACTGAACTCTTCAGTGTGACGTAAAGGCTCATTCCTGACCTGGAGGAGTTGTTAAAGAAAAGTGGTACACTTTTTGCCAATGCGTAAACAAAGCATGTAATTATTACTGAAGAAAAGAACAAGAAGAGCCAGCTCAGATTGTTCCAGAAACAATGGCTTGCTCTTTAGCTTAATACTCGGAGCAGCTCTTAAATACAACTTATGATTCATCCATCATTAAAACCAGTGTTTTTAAAGGACATCACAGGGGTGCAGCTGTAACCACTGTTGACAAACAGGAAAAATGTTGCTGGTGTAAACAGGTTTGTCTGCTCTTACTGTTAATGCGTTGGGTTTCATTGGTACTTTGGTTTCCTTGTTCAGTCCTAATAAATTCAAGTTAGATTCAATGGATAATCTAAAGTCTAAAATGACCTTAACTGCGTGTACTGGTGTGAATGGTTGTTTCTGTTTTGGTCCATGTGTCCAGTGGATACTCCACTTCTCACCCATCACTATACTGTAGGCACTAGCTCTACACAACCGAACAGAACAGGACCTGGTAAATCAATAATGATGAAAAACCAAGAAAAAATATTAATAAAATTGACAAGATACTTTTATAAGCATTATTGTTATGCCATTCAAAAGCATGATTCAACACATGCCACATGTATTTAGTCTTTATTTGTCACATTTTTCATATGGTAGTATCTGAGTTGCCTTTTTTGAAATCATTAACCCACCTTAATCAGAAATGATCTCTCTGCTTTTGTTTGTTTGCACTCTATTAATAACTTCATTCTACAAAAAAAGTTTTCTGATTAATGCTGCCTTCAGACCGAACCTGTTTCGGACGTCAAAAGGCGTCCAGCAACCCAAGTTGGACTCTTGTGCACTTTGAAGTCAGACTCTTGGCCCTTGGCGCACACCTATCATAGACTTTGCATGTAAACCTGACGCTCAAATCACGTTCGGTTTTAAAGCAGCATTGTATTTTAGGGCAAAGCCTGTTTATTTATGTGGCACATTTCAGTACCAAGACAATTAAAGTATTTTACTTGATGAAAACATTAAAAACATATATAATATTGGCACAAAAATAAAGGGAAGAAAAAACATTGGACCACAGACTGGAATTGTTGATGTTTCAGTTAATAATTAAAAAACACAAGTTTCTAACCTTGATTTATAAGATTTCTGGGTTTCAGTATTCTTAGAGTTTTCTGGAAGTTTATTCCAGGTTAGTGGAATATCATAAAACTGAATGCCGCCTACTTAAGTTGACAAATTTTACATATAACTTTGGTATTGTTAAATTTAAACATACAATAACATGTTACAATCAGACAGTGTTACAAATACGATTTTATCAAAACAAAACTGATTAAATCAATAAACAAATCCACTTTCTTGTTATTATTTTTATACAAATATAAAAAGGAACTCTGAATAACTATTGGGTTGTTTATTTTCATATCAAAGAAAAAAATGTCTCTTTAGTTAAACAGAGGTGTTACGAAAGGCACCAGGACATCTCATGCCAGAAGAAGCTTTAATTGCTTTAATCCACCACACCTTTTTTTTTATTTCTGTACTACAAAGAAAACATCTGCTTTCTAGGAAATCAAACCAGTTGCACGCAATCATTAAGCAATGACTTTTATTTTAAAGTGTAGACAAATGCCAGTTGTGCTGAAAGTTCCCAGTAAGCAGCAACAGCAAATAGAAGGAAACTATCATGAGTGTTCACTGAAACACAAAGACACGAGTCCGACTAAAACAATCCCTCCTTAAGGCAGCAAAAACCCAAATGCCTGCAGACACAAAATACAACCTGTGTAGTTTCTCACTTGGAAAATGTCATGGCATGAAATGTGATACAGACTAACTTTTGTTTCAAATCTACCAACTTTTTTTTTAAATCTGATACATGTTTTCATCAGATAAATGAATGATCAAACAGCTTGGCACAAATTTTCATTGTTGAGCTAATGATGCTAGTTAAAATTATTTATGTAGCCTGATTAATTCATTTGCTTACATATAAAATACAAATATATCTTAGAGACTGAAAAATCTGTTTGATTCCAAGTTTTCTGCTCAGACACAGGTTTTTTTTTCCTACTTGAGTATCTTATGAACAAACTTTGCAGCATTTTACTTCCTCTGGATTATTCTCATAGAAACCACTCCTGGACCATTCCTCTGTTTCTTCCATGTAATGGACTGTGATGACTCACTTAAATTGACCTGTTTTACAGTTTTTATTGACTGGTGTGACGCAGCCGTCAACTCAAAAATCACATTTTCAAAACAGTTAACACAGAGCCCTGAACACTGACACAGTGGTCAAAATGACACATTTTGTTTGCAAAATGCAACAACTGTGTCAAAACATTTAAAATATGGAACAGAAGCAAACTTTGCCTTCAAACAACTCAACTATGACACAATGTATGAGCACCTCCAAACAATCAATACACAATGGGCAACAAAATACAAAATACAGCACTCATGTGTGAATCAGTGCACCATTGCTTGTCATTGTAGCCTATGACTGTATGTAGCTTACATGCCAGTGCCGTTTGTAATCAAATCTGCCCTCTTGAAAAATGCATCCAGAAGCAAATTTGATTTGATGCAAATTTTATTGATTACATTTTTTTCAGACAGTGCCTGACAAATGAAATACAGTTTTTACTTATCGCTTCGACCTGTTTGAAGAAACTGGGAACTTCTCAGTCTTCATCATCACCATCTCAAAAACAATCAATAAAAACTGTTTTCCAACAGAGAATACATGGAAATAAAAATAAAATCCTTTACTGTGAGAAATTAGGTAAATAAAAAACAGTCTTTTCACAGTAAAGAACAAAAATCTATAGCAGGCCTTTAGATTAGATTAGATTAGATTAGATTAGATTAGATTAGATTAGATTAGATTAGATTAGATTAGATTAGATTAGATT
>NW_013952952.1:60649-65339 GCF_001266775.1 Austrofundulus limnaeus
GATAAACAAAATGGGCCCTAAAATTGACCCTTGGGGGACACCATACTTTAAAGGTTTAGCCCCAGAACATGATTGGTCCAGATGAACAGAAAAGGTTCCATTGTCTAAGTAAGATTTGAACCACTCGAATACTGAGCCTCGCAGGCCAACACAATGTTTTAATCTATGTAAGATAATCTGATGATCTACAGTGTCAAATGCAGAGCTCAAATCTAGAAGTAATAAAACTGCAACGTTGCCTGAATCAACTGTTAAGAGGAGATCATTATGCACTCGGAGCAAGGCAGATTCAGTGCTATGAGCAACTTTAAACCCAGACTGGAACTTCTCAGTTATATTATGGTCTTTTAAAAACATTTCAAGCTGATTAAAAACTAATATCTCAAGAATTGTAGATAAAAAAGGCAATTTAGAAATGGGCCTAAAATTTGCTAGATCACTGGGGTCTAGATTAGATTTTTTTAAGGATAGGTTTGACCACAGCGTGTTTAAGAGTAGATGGGACATAACCTGACTGCAATGAGGTATTTATCACCTTAAGAATATAGCTGCCAAAAATCAGAAAAACGTCTTTTATCAGACGAGTAGGAAGACAGTCTAATGGATAATTCGAAGGCCGCAGATGTTTGATAACTGAAGTCAGTTCATCTATAGAAACTGGCTGAAAATGCTCCAGAATAGCTATGCATTGCAGCATTCCATGGGAATCTAAATCTACCAGCTTATTCAAGCCTCTAAGACCTGCAATCTTTTCTATAAAGAACTTAGAAAAAGCCTCACAATGTTCAACAGAGCCTGAAGGGCTAGATATAATCGATGGATTGACAATCTTATCTAGGACATCAAAAAGGACTTGCGGCCTATGCCTATTTGAAGCTACAAAAGTAATAAAATATTTCGATTTAGCTAATTTGACAGCATTCTGATAATTAAATAAACTCTCTTTCAAAATTTCAAAGGAAACATGCAGTTTATCTTTTTTCCACCTCCTCTCAGAGTGCACTCGTCTAAGTGCACGAGTGGTTTCATTAAGCCACGGCTCTAAAACTGTCTTTCTTGTAGTTGATTTAATTTTCAAAGGAGCTAAAGTATTTAGAGCAGTAGAACAAATGTTGTTAAAATTTGTAATAAGAGCTTCAATATCAAGGTTATCAGTAGGGAATGTAGTATGAGCTAAGATTGCATTCAGTTGGAGAGCAGTATCAGAGTTAATGGTACGACAAAGTAAAGGTTTAGSATTGCTTKTAACCACAGAAGGTGAAATCTTAATGGAGAATAAGACAGGGAAATGATCTGAAATACAAGTCTGAAAGATTTCAATGATATCCAAACAAAGCCCGTGTGATAACACTAAATCCAGAGTATGGCCCTTTGAATGTGTTGGTCCAACCACAGATTGTGTAAAATCAAATGAGTCAATCAAGTCCAAAAAGTCCTTCACCAGAGGTTTATCTGGGCAGCATATGTGTATATTAAAATCACCTGTAATTAAAATACGATCATATTCTAGTGCAATCCCTGCCAAAAGTTCAGAGAATTCATGAATAAAGTCCTTGTTGAACTTTGGTGGACGATAGATCACCACACACAAAATTGGTTCAGTTAATTTCAGTTCAAAAGTTTGGAGTTCAAAACTGAGAAATGATTTTATGTGTGATTGTTGACAGTGAAAACTGGATTTAAAAATTGTAGCCAGACCTCCACCTTTTCCAGTCAAWCGGGGAGAGTTTATAAAAGTACAGTTCTGGGGTAGAAGTTCAGAGAAAGGGGACAACTGACCTTCTTGTAGCCAGGTTTCTGTGATGAAAAAAAAAAATCCAAATCCCGAGAAGTGAACAGATCGTGTAGCATGAAGGTCTTGTTAGCTAATGRCCTAGCATTAAGCAACGCCAAGGAGACGGTTGATGACCCAGCTTCACAAGTTGGGGTGGAGACATCGTTCAACCGCTTGAGATTTGCACAGTCCACATTCCTCCATTTATCCCGCCGTCGTCGGTAACAGAAAAGCTCCTCTACATCCATCTGAGAGGCGCACAAACCCGGAAAAGTGTGACAAATCCAGCGGCGTCTTACATCCAGGAAACGAGGACACCATCCAAGTCGAGTAGAGTCGTCTCGATAGCGAAGAGATGCCAAATAGGCTTTAATCCTCACCGCCAGTCCTCCACATTTACCACATCTTTGACGGGGACGCCTTTCCGGAATGACATGTGAACAGCTCAGCAGCTCAGCGGGGATATCTGAGAGGAACTCGAAGCCTCGGTTTCTCGGACCCAGACCGCATCCAAATTGTAGATCTACTGATGTTTTAATGTCCAGAAGTGCCTGACGGTCATAAAAAATCAAGGCACTGGAAACATAGAAGCATAAATGTACGAATAGAGCGAAAAGAACAAAAACAACGAAACGAAGAGAGCGAGTCGGATGGCGTGCCGTGCACACTGGCGCCATCTTGGACTTTTATATGTATGCTCGGGCAGCAAAAGCTCATGGGACTTTTCATAATTTAAAATTTGAGTATAAGTGGTCTTATAAGGTGTGTAAATCTAGATATGGACTTAAATCTAATATAAATGTCTCTTGAAGTTACTTGTATTTTAAGTTTAATCTTAACATAATTCAAAGATAAAGTGAGCACCATTAGTTAAGAC
The DNA here is from genome assembly GCF_001266775.1 of Austrofundulus limnaeus. NCBI lineage: Eukaryota > Metazoa > Chordata > Actinopteri > Cyprinodontiformes > Rivulidae > Austrofundulus > Austrofundulus limnaeus. The sequence continues at coordinate 63,301 of NW_013952952.1, forward strand.
TATCTGACTACAGCTCCTTGTACCTGTAGTTGGACCAATGTTTGAAAAGGCAAAGTGCAAATATAGTATTTCTACATGAGACAGGAGATTACAATCTAGTAACCAGGATAACTGCTGGTGGGCCGCGGGCCCCACTTTGGTCACCTCTGGATTAGACCTTTATTGTCATTGTACAGAACACAATGAAATTACAGTTCAAAACACCCATTCAGAAGAAGACAGAACATAACAAACATAGGAGAACAGGTGCTCTGGGTCATGCTCCCACTGACCCTGCACAGAGCAAGGATCATCTTTATGAAGACATCATGAGGAGGTGCAACCCTCACAGAAAAACCAAAAACCACTCAAGGACAGATGAGGGAGAAAAAAAACACATAACATTACCTGAACATAAGAGAACAACACAGGCCTGCAGACTGATTGCAAATTGAAAAATTCTGTGAATAAGTGTCAAACAGGTGCTTTCGGCGTTTCATTCTGACAGCTAAAAGGGAGTTTGGACTTCTTGAATGACATCTGTGTTAACTGTTTTGCAAAAGGGTGGAAAACTGTGTAAATCCTATGAGAATGGGTTAACACATTGCAAGAGGTGTCTTCCGCTCTGCTGAGACGGTGATGATAAAGACTGAGAGGTTCCCAGTTCCTTCCAACAGGTCAAACCAACAATAAAAACTGTAATGTTATGATGTGACTTTGTTGTAAATTAGTGCTGCATGTGAATAAAATGAACTGAAACACAATGGTTTGGTTCAAATTCTCCTAGTTCTAAACATTAAACATTTTTGGCAGATATTTGTTTTCTAAATCCTAAATAAAAATAAATTGTTTGTAACAAGGTTGGTCAAAACTTCCTTGTGAGTCAGATACTGTAACACTTCTGGTATTTAGTTTCACACTCTTTAAACGTTGACTCATTATGCTGTATAAACCTGACAGCAGACTGGAGGTGAGGCGCCTGCAGGCAGTTGGCAGGAAAATCAAAATCTGAGATTACCTGACCTGACTTGTCTTTAACATATGAAATCTGAATGGTTACTGCAACCACTAACACTGTGACAAAGATGCTGTTTAAACTGTTTAAATAAGTGGAGGCAAATATCAAGTGCTAACTTTGATTTCAAACAGAAGAATCACTTCTGATGCTTTAGTCTGATGCTGTCTAAAGCATCAGAAGTATCAGAATTCTGAGTTTGATGTCAGAATTCTGAATGTTGTTCAAAGGATTAGGAAAATGTCAGATTTCTATCTTTAATCTCAGAAATCTGGGTTTAAAATCTGATTTTTTTTTTCAGTGGCCCTAATCCTCTTTTGTAAAAACCTGTTGCTCCACCCTCTGAGGAACAATCAGCATGGATGACTAACTACATAATCATCATGACAAACCTAAATAAACATATTTATTATGACCCCTGCATGCGAAGCGCAAGCGGGAGGCATATTGTTTTCGTACCTTTTTTCTCTCCGGAGATTTTGGTCAACTGTAGCACAAAAACGGCTGCACCGGTCAACATGAAATTTGGCAGGACTGTAGATGAGTCTGACCTACACTGCACCAGTCAACGGTTTTATGATAGACCCCATATTTGAGGAGGGGGCTCCTTTCAAAGTGGGGGGTGTCTGGACATGCAAAAATGCTTATAACTCAGAAACCGTTCAACATTGAAGCTTCAGATTTCTTTTGTTTTTTAGCTCTGATGAAGCTCTATTCCATCAGGTCCACCAATCAGTGACCCCCCCACCGGGGGGACCCCAGTTTCTCTGAAAAAAGGGTATCTGGACATGCAAAAATGGTTATAGCTCAAAAACTATTAAACATAGGAGCTTCAGATTTATTTTGTTAAGCTCTAATGAAAGGCTATCTATCAGTCCCACCAATCAGTGCCCCCCCCCCACCCCCCCAGACCCACAATTTACCTGAAAAAGGGGTGTCTGGACAAAAAAAAATGGTTATAACTCAGAAACTGTTAAACATTGAAGCTTCAGATTTCTGTTGTTGTTTAGCTCTGATGAAGCTCTTTGCATCAAGCCCACCAATC
>NW_013952952.1:66098-67580 GCF_001266775.1 Austrofundulus limnaeus
GATGTCATCAGTTAGACTGTATAACACATCATGATGTCATCAGTTACTTGGACAATTCACCTACACTGCCATCACTAATATGTACCTTCATATACGTTAATTTTTGTGCCGTACTTTACGGTGTATATATGTATATCAATATGCATGTGTTTATGTATATGTGTATATGTGCATTGGTATATGTTCATTACTATATATCACATGTGTATATTGTGGGGTTATTTTTGTTTGTTATCTTTTATTTATCTTTCATTATTCTTCTCAGCCTCTCCTGTATTAAGCTGCAGTAATGTGCAAATTTCCCCACTGTGGGATCAATAATGTTTTATCTTATCTTATCTTTTCTCTTATCTACTCAATCCTAAAGTGACAGTAAAACAAAGTACAGGTTCTTTTGTGTCTACTGGTGACCCAGCCGACCACACATAAGAACACAAATGTGTTTTTTGTGGGGTTTTTCCCAGAATGCACCCCCCCCCCCAAAAAAAAATATGTTTACTTTATCAAATCCCTTATTCATTTGTGTTTTGAAAGCTCTATAAACCATGAAAACTAGCAGATCATCATTTGTAAAAATCAATATTCAAGACAACACACTGGTTTTCTGTTTTTATTTAGCTTTTCTGCTTTTCTGCAGACGTTCAGACATTCCAAGATTCCATTCTTTCTTTCTTTTTTTTTTTTTTTTTTGGTGTGAGTGCTCAGAATTGAATTGTTTTCAGTAAATCTTCATCAGTATATGTTAGCATTATTTAGTAAGCTTTAAACATGATTTTAGACTTGTGCCATTTGAAAAGAGAAACAAAACAAAACCAAAAAAGGGTCAAACATTTATTTATTTTTCCTCCGATCACATTATTCAGCTGCTTCAAAATAAATTCCTTATACTTGTGAAATTTAAAACTAATAACTTCAAACTGATTACAATAAGACAAGTAATTCTTTGCTTTTTTCTGATTTTGCTTCACAGTTAATTTATCATCACTATTTAAACATGCATGGGCGGCTGTGCTGGAGTGGTTAGGGAAGTTGTCCTGGAACCAGAAGGTTGCCGGTCTGATACCTGGTCCAGCTGTATCAGTTCTTGTGTCCTTGGGCAAGACACTTCACCCTCCTTGCCTACTGATGGTGGTCAGAGGGTCCGGTGGTGCCAGTGCATGGCAGCCTCGCCTCTGTCAGTGTGCCCCAGGGCAGCTGTGGCTACAGTGTAGCTTACCATCATCAGTGTGTGAATGGGTGAATGTCTGAAGTGTAAAGTACTTTGGGGTCTGGAGGGACTTAAAAGCGCTTTTTAAGTTCATTCTGACTGGTATTTACTTTGATGCTGGGGAATTAAAAACAGCATTTTGGTCAAAATAATTTTTAAATTACAGATGGCAAATAGAGTGGGGAAAAAGTTTCAACAAAACAATTTGTATAAATACGCATTTAAAAAATGTTTTTTTTAGCAATGACAACAGCTCTTTTAAAACTTATTAAATT
>NW_013952952.1:74620-82402 GCF_001266775.1 Austrofundulus limnaeus
CACACACACACACACACACATGCAAATACACACATAGAGGAAATAATAATCAAAAATCCAAAAGGAAAGGGCAAGATAAAAAACATAAATAAATAAATAAATAAATATATTTGACAAATATCAATGAGAAAAAGCAACATAATATAAAAAAGCATTTTACCGGCTCCTCTGCGCTAAAACTGAGGCTTGACGTTGTCATGGGGACGTAGTTGTCATCAGTGTCATCAGAGTCAGAGGAGGGGGAGGAGCTTTGAGCAGAGATTGGTCTGACTGACCGACGACTGAAAGGACTGAAACAATTACAGTATTACAAAATTTTAACTTTACTTTTAGAGATAAAAGTTTATTTTTTGATGCATTTTATTGCCCTGATCAGAAAAAATTCAGTCAAAGATGAATTTATTCAGACCCTGATTTGTTTGTTTGGGGTTTCCCTCTTTATGCAGGTTATTTTGTAGATTTTTGATGCAACTCTTACTTTAAAAATGTAAACTTCACATTTTCTGACTCTGCTTCAGTCTCCATCACTTCCACTACAAATACATTATTGTTCTCTCATCATATAATACCACATTATGACCAGGAGGTGGCAGCAGAAAGCAACACATCTGAAGCTGCCTCTCTGAGTGTTGAATTATTACTTTAAATCATTGTTTTTCCTTTGTTTTGACACCGCAGCTTAGCTTTGACCCTCTCACATCAAACTCACCCTCGAGTGAAAGTGCGTGTGACAGGTGAGCGCACAGGGGGCGGGACTTCCTGCCAGTCCTGAGGAACCAGAGTGATGTCCAGAGGAGCTGGTTTCACTGGAAAAATGAAAGACAGATGACTTTAACGTTCTAAAATTTAAACAAAGACACTAAAATAAATCCGTAGTCATTTATCTGATGGGAAACTGTTTAGAGTTGAATAAGTTACTAAAATGAGGTGATTTCTTTCATTCTTGCCCCTCGTAAATGTGTCAGTACTTTATTTATTTGTGTAAATCAGCTATTTCCAAAGTAGTTTTATAAATTCACACAACGCTCTTCAGTTATTCTTCAATTTAAAACAAGCTCTAGAAAAACATATTATTGAAATATAGTTTTTGATGCTTTTTGCACCAATAAAAATAAAGAGTGGTATTGGAGTGTTGAGTGAAACTGTGAACATGCGTTAATGTTTAATATAACAGTTGTTTTAAGTTGCTGCTACGTATTTTCTGCTAAGTGTTGGAACGCGTGCGGCTGTCAGGACCTTCTGCTGACGTCTCGTAGCGTAAAGTGGGAGACGGTAAATAATTCAAACAATTCAAATTAAAAGTGGCCTAAAGGTAAAGAGAAGCTCATGAAACGGCCGAGACGGGAAGGAGAAGCGATGAACTGATTCAGGAACAGAAACAAACCCACTTCAGACGTGAAGCGGTTAGAAAAATGCTGACTGGAGAGGTGGGTTACAATTTATTTATTAAGAAACGGATAAAACGCTCTGCAGAAACTCAAGAACAAAGAAAAAGATGATCAGGAATCATTGTGAAAGAAGTCTGTATCTACAGTTTATTGTAGGAAAACTGATCATTTATCTGTGGTATTTTTAGTTTATGATATATTTGATCACAGCTGAATAAGTTGCTTTTTGACCAGTTTTCAAACACAAATATAACCTAAAGGTTTATTCAGAATCTATAAACCAGTTTTATTCATTTGTTTGTACTGCAGCTGTTTTGTAGTTTCATCAATTAGGAAACTAATGTTGACCATCACAACCAGAAGTCACTCTGTAACAGATGAGACCATTGTTGGCTGTTTGTACCTTTTGTTTTTTGTCTTGGCTCTCCAGCAGTCTGCCTGTCACTTCTTTCTACAGACTGATTGGTGCAAACTCCTGAAAAGACAAAAAAATAAATAAATAAATAAACAAAAGAAATAAAACGCACAAGAACATCCGATTTAATGAACACTTAAAAATAAAAACACTTGTCAGGGGTGATGATGTAAGGCTAGATATTCGTTGATTTGGTTTTTATTACAAGGAAATCAAGACGTGTTCAAAATGTTAAAAAAACAATCCTCATTTTATGTTATAGTTTCAACAACGATATGGAATATCTGTTAAATGTTTACCAAAAAATCATTTTTAATGAAAAATATGTTTTTAACCAAGTTTGAGGACTGAAATCACAGATCATAAGTTGTAAATATATTCTGTAAGCGTTCTGTGTTCAGAACTTAAACTAAAAGTTCATTCTTAAAGGTTTTCAGTGTTGAGATTTAAAAAAAAACAGTCACATTTACAAACACAAAAATACCTCTCCGCTGTGGTTTCAGGTTGCGGTGGATCGGAGGGGGGGCCACGTCGGCTTCACCTCCACTGACGCTCGCAGCATTCCTTTGGAGGGGCGGGGTGGAGGGAATGATTGGAGTCTTTGTGGAGTTACGGAAACCCATATGGGCCGGTGGAGGCACCTGCCTCCCCAGAAATACCAGGTCACCTGTGGCAGGACTGGGGTGGGCGGGGAGGGAGGAAGTCAGCGGGGTCATGGGGATGTAGTTGTCCTGATGCTGGTCTGAGGGGTCTGAATGAGCACCAGGATGGACCCTGGAATAACAAACAAATAATTAAGATATAGAAATATTAGCGGCTTTCTGCAAGGTTGTTGATGAAGAATAAAATCTATCAAACACAAACAGCTGGGATCTATTTTCCAGAGAGGCCTTATATTTTACCCCAGAATACAAGTGTTCCATTCAGTCATACAAAGTCATTACTAAAGGGGACCTATTATGCAACATTTACTTTTTAAAGGTTTTTAAACTCAACTTTGGGTATGTACTTCTTAAAAAAAACAGTCCTAGGACCTAAAAAAATGCGCCCAGGGGCATATTTACTGTAAGTAAATGTATTTTTAATGTATATTAACGACAAGTTTTATACTTCCTACATTTTGTGATGTCACAAGCCGTATGACAACCCACCGGAACCTGTGTTCAGCCCCTTACCTAGCAACCCCCGGGTGAGGCTCCACCTCCTCAATATAAAAAGCCGTCATGGTGTTGTTGTGCAATGTGTAGCTCATTTCACAACAAGTGTCCAATAGGGCAATGGGTAGAGTGTTGGACCAGAGAGTGGGAGACCATTGTTTGAGACCTGCACGAACACTATTTAATTATTTATTAATTTTCGTTCATTATGAACACGTTTTCTCATGTACCTCTATTGTTTAGCTTATGAAAGCCTTGTTAAAGCCTATTTGTTCGAGTTTCTGAGGTATTTTGACCGCTGCTGCTCCCTGCTCTGGTAACAGCATGCAGAGTGAGTGCAGAGCAGAGGAGGGAGAAAAAAAGAAGCTGGGACCACGACTCTGCCTCTGGGTCTCATATGGTTGTACAACAGAGCTTCTGCTATTATTAGCCATGCTAACGTAAACGCTGGCTTTGGAGGGCGGAGTTAATGTCAACAGATTTTTGGAGGGCGTTACCAACAGAGCTCATTAACATAAACATCTCTTCTGAACGGAAGTCAGAGCAGGCAGAACTAGGAAATGGGAAATTTTATTATCTTTTATTATCTGAGAATTATTTTGTGCATTAAATTGAATGAACATGGTCTGGTTAGCCTACAGACATACCATAAAAAATTCTAGGAAATTCTAGGACCCATAATTGGTCTCCTTTAAAATTATTAATTATTATTAATTATTATTACCTCCTCATGAAACCCAAATACTTTCAGGTGTTGCTGATTCACAGATGTGAACAGGTGTTACAGAATGTTACTGACTTTTAAATGAAACTATCTTGTCAGAGAAATTAAACATACAACCTGTTTTTTTAAAAGGATCAAAATAAAAACAAACCATAAAACAACGTTTGATGCAACTATGAAAGTTTTAAGAGTATTTAGTTTCTTCTCCATACTCTTACAGCTTTAAACCATTTTAAATATCCTGCAACCTGAATTTAAAAGCTTCAACTTTGATATAAGATGGTGCAATTATTGTTAAAAATTAATATTTCTAATAAGCTTTTTTCTATAAAGTTTGTTTTAAATGTGTGCTCTAACTCAGACTCACCGCGGTGCAACCGGGGGCTCAGTAGCAGCAGCGCTCATCGGAACATAGTTTTCATCCACGTCATCTTCAGAATAAACACTGCCCAGAGGCACCATGCCTTTATTAAGCTGAGAGACAAAACAAAAGATTGAGTCATATAAAGGGTAACAAATAAGTGTTTTATTGAACATATGAAGGTTTAAACTGACAAAGTAACTGTTGAAACTCTCGCTGAACTCGAACATGTTGGCTCTGTCAGACCAACATCGAGGGATGGGGAAAGCCTCCCAGCCTGAAACACACAAACCACAAAGAAAATCACAGCTTAAATATAAAACAACCTTTTAGACTTTTTATTTAATTTGAACAAAGTTGTTAGAATGAGACACAAATCAGGAAAAATAAAAATGTTTCTACATGTTTGTTAAGGTTTTGAACAAAATAAATAAATGAAACCAGTTTTTTAGACAGGAAACAGTTTGATCTGAGTGTAGATAAGACAAACGCACTTGGCACAAGACAAATGTTTGTGTATTAAATCATGTCCGTGCCTGTCTGGATAAAGAGATTCAAATGGAAAACATCCTCTTAATCTTTTTAAAAGTGCTTTTTTGTCCACCAGGAAACAAAGACTAAACAGTACATTATAATAAAACTGTTAAAAAAAGAAAAACATTCCTGTTGGAAAATGTTGTTATACAACTGAAGGCGAAGTTCTCATTATATAAAGAAGTTTAATGCTAATTAAATGACAAAGAAAACAAGTGCAAGTTGTTTCAGATGGTAGAATTTAATCCATCTAAAGCAGAATAAAGCCTCTGAACAGCAGGTTCTGATTTCCAGTTGAGATTAAACCTTTTTGTAAAAATAAAAGTATGTCTATGATTTCTTTTGTTTTTTATTGATTTAGGCACAATAATACACGTGCTGTATGTACCTTATACAATAAAATAAAACTGTTAGTGTTCTATGTTATAATCCAAGCAAAGAGAAAGACGTTTAAAGAATATTTGCAGGTGTGATTTACGTAACTTTCCTGTTTTCGTTGTTTTCACTCTGCACCTTTTTTGTTTTACATCACTTCAACAATTAGGAAAAGTCTTACTCCCACCCCCCATTTTCCCCCAAAAGTAACGAATATTTTACATTTTTAGGATTTATTTTATGACATACCTAAATTTCTAATTTTACCAAGAGTATGTATTTATCTGGTGCACTATAATTTGGACAGGAAACACTACAAACAGCCATATTGTGACAAGACTAAAACCATGTATGTCATTTTCAGCAGTTCTGAACAAATATGACATCATACAGTTTTAAATCAGGTCAAAGTTACTTAACGACAACAAGAGAGCTGCAGCTGGGCAACAAGTTCATTTCTATTGTGTTAGAGCAAATGAGGTCATTTTATTGGGGTGGTTATATTGAATGGATCAAATTACTGTGGGGGTCATAACCCCTTTAATCCCCCCGCAAATTACACCAATGGACTGATTAACTGAGTTTTAGATATGTTCTTATATAACTGTGATTAGTTGTGATCGTTTACTTTAAACAAAGGCTCTCTATCTTGAGATTTGCTCCAACATCCCATAAACACATCATATTCTACATTTTAACAAGTGTTTACTTTATTTATCCAGACATCATATCTGAGGCGGGACTCGGCTCTGTGGTTACGTGTCGCTCCGGCCCAGATCTGAGTTATGTGTGATGAACTCTAAGATTAAATATTCAAGTCTAAATCTGAATACACCTCCTGTGCAGCTGCAGCTGCAAGTAATGGAACATTTTCCAGCTCCACTTTTAGCCTTTTTCTGATGTGTGTCTCTGGTTTTGTTACTGTTCCTTTAAGACGCTTCAAGCCCCGCCCCACTCCGGCTTCCAGGTCGGTCCACTCCGGTTTGAGACGGGAAGTGGGGGGAGGGGTGTTACATTTTCTAGCAGTGCAGAGATGGGTTTTTTTTTTTACAATTAAATTGAAAGATGTCAACAACCGAAGACTTGTTCATCCAGCCTTACATGTTGGAGCCAGAGACTGACCCAGAACCAGAGTCTGACCCAGAACCAGAGTCTGACCCAGAACCAGAGTCTGACTAGAACCAGAGTCTGACCAGGACCAGAGTCTGACCCAGAACCAGAGTCTGACCCAGAACCAGAGTCTGACCCAGAACCAGAGTATAATTAAAATGAAAAAAAAATGTATTTGGTAAGTCGAGACCTTATTTGTCAATTTTGTTGCAGATAATTAGACATTTTAGTTCAGAAAATGTTATGAAAAACAAAGAAAAATTCTTTGCAAAAAAATCCTTGCAGCAGCAGAGAGATTAAATTCAAATTTTCTGCCTACTAGAGCATCAAGTTCACTACAAAATGTTTTTAACAACTTAAAAAGTGAATTTTGCATGATACGTCCCCTTAAAAGACCAAATGAATAAAGCGCTACATGACTTTAGAGAAGAAATGACTCAAAAATAGATAAATGAGTCCAAGTCCACCAGTTTCAGATGAGCCTTTCTAACAAAGTCAGGATACACTGTAGGTACTTCAGTATATGTGTTACCTTTCATCAGGTGTCCTCCTCTCATTTCATCCCTCCTCTCTGACTCTGAGCTGGTTCTGGGCAGAGTAGCAGGCCCCAGGCCAACAGTGAAGCTCCCTCCTAGTGGGGTGGCAGTTGGGGGCTTGGGTGGCCGAGGAGGAGGGGGGAGTGTCGGGATGGAGGTGTGGAGCTCTGCCTGGCTCAGGGAGTCCACGCTGGGGGTAGATGACGGCCGGCGGGGCAGAGGCGGCTGTGGGGTGGATGCTGGACGGGGGACTTGGTAACCACTTGGGGCGGAGGACTGGTGCAGGTCAGGGTGCACGTCAGAGTGCACGTCAGAGTGCACGTCAGAGTGCACGTCAGAGTGCACGTCAGAGTGCACGTCAGCCCCGAGCCGTACGGCCAGAGGATGCAGGTAGAAATCCAGAGAGTGCTTTCTGGGATGAGCAGAAGGCTGGCAGTGAGGCCTGGCTCGTTTCAGGAAGTCAGAGGTCATGGTGGCGTCCAATGATTGGCTGAGAGGGCTGGTCATGGCAGCGACTGTCCAAGGGGCGGTCCTAAAGCTGGACGAGGCCGCGGGTGGGAGGCTGTTAGGAGGGAGGGAAGGAGAGGAAGAGGAGGACGAGGAACATGAGGTGGCTGAGGGAGGAGGGTAGAGGTTGTCGTTGCAGTCGGTTTCCAGAGAAGTTGATGAACCTAAAGGAGGGCTGAAAACCAAAAACAAATAAAGAATTATTTAACTTTGTACATATTTTATCCAAATTTCTTCTGAAAAAAAAATCTAAACCCTTTCTACTGAGAGGAGAGATGATCTTTTTAATCTTTATCTGATTAAGTGTCTTTGTTAAAAACCTGTAGGTGTGTCCTGAGATGAAACTTTAATCCTGCTTCTGAGAACCAACATGTCAAAACTCTGCAGATGGTTTTCATCCAGATTAATAATCCTTATAATAATCCTTTACTACTCATGTTTCTTTATCAAAACTCTATTTGGTATTGGTGTGATCTTATAGTTTTTAGAGTGTAGAAGTTTGGAATTACATTAGATTGAGGCAAGTTTCATTTTATTAAACAGACATATTTACATAAATAAAACTTTTTTTAATTAGTGCTTTGTGATCCAGATAAACTAGTTAGAATGTTTCAAGTTACAGAGGTTCGGTGTAAAAAGCTCAAATGTTTCATATATATATATATATATATATAT